>NC_041391.1:179684163-179693562 GCF_002162155.2 Triticum dicoccoides
GGGCGCTTAGATTCAGCAAGCGTAACACTCAAGGCATGCAGGAGAATGTGGAAGCTAAAACTATGAGGTTGGCCACCATAAGAGATCTAGAAGGTAATCCCCATGACACCTGCAAAAATTCTTTTGCTGTTTTGGCTAATAATGAGTTGATGATTAGAGCTACTAAAATGGGAGTATGCATTCCTGCTAATGATTTCACTTATATTGATGTGCTTAGAGAGCTTGAGAAGGTGAGGGGGAACTTAGCTAATAAGAGTGATTTGGAAATTGATAGGCAGGACTGTGATGATGATATCATTGTTACTATGGGTTGGGAAAAATTGCTCCTGTTAATCTGGAGTGGTTGGATCATGATGAAACTGTGAATGATCAAACTTTCTCTGTTAAATATAGTAAGAAAAAGCCTCACAGATTTGATGTCAAGCTTTCTAGGCCTGTGACTAGAAGCCAAAAAAATGGACGCAGCTGCGGGTGAGATGTGGGATAACCCTACAATGCCTCATGGTAGGGTTACTAGGTCCCAGTTTCACAAAAAACGTTCCAAATGAAAGGGATCATATGGAATTGTAGGGGGTAGGCAAGAAAGGAATGGCCACCTGCCTTCTGATCTAATCAGTGACCATTCGGTGGATTTCCTGGGTTTGCAAGAAACCATGAAAACAAACTTTACTCCTAAATGCCTGAGGAGAATTGGTCCTTTTAATGTGTTCAGTTGGAACTAGATTCCTTCTGTAGGTAAATCTGATGGTATCTTGTATGGGGTTAAACATGATGCTTTTGATATTGTTTCTTGTGTGAAAGGCAAATATATACTCCAACTATTTTTGAATGATAAAAAGAAGAAAACTCAATGGGGTTTGATGATAGTATATGGTTCTGCTCATGAAGAATTTAAAGGGGAATTTCTTATTGAGCTTGCTGCCATGTGTGGCACTATGCAAGTCCCATACATTGTGGGAGGGGACTTAATATTCTAAGACATCCTGGAGAGAAAAAAAAAGATGACAAATCATAAATCTATGGATATTTTGAATTCCATTATTAATACACTTGCCCTTAGGGAGATCCACATCAGTGGCGGTAAATACACATGGACAAATAATCAAGCACATCCTACTTTAGAGAAACTTGATCGTATCCTAATGTCTGAAACTTGGGAGGACCTGTTTCCTTTAGTTTTGGTCAGGAAATTGGTTCGGCAAATCTCAGACCATAACCTTTTACTGTTAGCTTTGGGTGATGAGGGGAAAGAGGCCCCAAAGCCCAGAGAATTTTGGTTCGATCTTGCTTGGGTGAAAGATGAGAGATTCCTGCCTTTGGTCAAAAAGATTTGGTCTAGAAAATTCCTTTCCTCTGACCCCATAGATATACTTAATATTAAATTGAAGAGGTTTAAATCCTACTTCAAAGGGTGGGGATCTGACAGATATGGCCATGATAAAAAAAGAAAGGAAGATCTTTGTATGGAATTATCCATGCTTGAAGAGTTAGAGGAGGAACCTGCCCTTTCACCTGAGCTTTATAGCAGAAAAATCGATGTTTGTTTTGAGCTTCATGAGTTGCTGGTGAATGAAGAGATCTTCTGGCTCCAGCAGTCGCATGAACGGTGGATGCTCAAAGGAGACTTGGATACAGATTACTTTCGTTGTATTGCTAATGGGCGTAAACATAAAAATACAATTCACTCTCTTAAGGTGGGCGAGATGGTGATTGAGGGCACTGATAATCTGATTGAGCATGCCATAGAATTCTATAAAGAGTTGTTTGGCCCTGCCCCAGGGAACCAATTCCACCTTGACCCTGATACTTGGTCGGTTGAAGAGAAGCTTACTGAGTCAGATAACAATGACTTATGCAGAGAGTTTACTGAGGAAGAGGTTAGAGAAGCCCTCTTCGATATGGCACCTAATAGGGCCCTAGGGCCTGACAACATATCTGTAGAGTTTTACCAAGTTTGTTGGGAGATTGTGAAACAGGACATTATGTCCTTGTTTACCCACTTCCATAGAGGGACGTTAGATGTGCAGCGCTTAAACTATGGGATCATCACGCTCCTACCTAAAATGTCTGGAGCTAATAAAATTCAGCAGTTTAGGCCAATATGCCTATGGCGATGATGGCCCCTCCGGGATCCTCCCCCATGGCCTCCGGTGATGATGGCTCCCTCCGGCAGGGTGCCAGAGAGGGCCTAGATTGATTTCTTGTGGCTACAGAGGCTTACGATGGCGGAACTTCTGATCTATGTTATTTTCTGGATGTTTGGGCATTTATAGGAGAGGTTGGCGTCGAGAACAAGTCAGGACCCCCCAGGAGAGTCCACGAGGCAAGGGGGCGCGCCCAGGGGGATGGGGGCGCCCTCCACCCTCATGGGGCCCACGGGACTGCCCTCTAGTAACTTTTTGTTCTAGTATTTTTTATATTTTCCAGAAAAAATCTTCGTTGATTTTCAGCGCATTCCAAGAACTTTTATTTCTACATAAAAACAACACCACGGTAGTTCTGCCATCAGTCCGGGTTAGTTCTAATGAAATCATACCAAAATCATATAAAACTATTGTAAACATGGCATGAATACTTCATAAATTATAGATACGTTGGGGACATATCAGCATCCCTAAGCTTAATTCATGCTCGTCCTCGAGTAGATAAATGATAAAAGAAATAATTTATGAAGTGCGAATGCTAGCAAGTGCTTAAGTTTGATCAATGATAGTTTCAATCAGTTTTTCTAGCATCATTATATATCATAACAATAGCTCAACTCATAAAACTTCTTATGATCAAGTAACAAGCTATTCACATGTTAAAGTATAGATCATAAACTTTCTTGAAAACTAACAAACCGTGCTCTTAGTCATCAAAACAATTGCAATTCATCTTATTTTCGGGAAGGGTCTATGTAAGAGCTTTGATTCAGCAAACTCCACATACTCAACTATCATTTAATCTTTCACAATTGCTAACACTCACGTGATATTTATGGGTTCAAAGTTTTAATCAGGCACAGAAAAAGATAGGGGCTTATAGTTTCGCCTCCCAACCTTTTACCTCAAGGGTAATGTCAACAATAATACTTTATGAAAACCTACATCCAAGTGGATATATATATCCGGATCGCTCCAACACCAAGTGCTTGCCAAAGGAAAAAGTGTAAAAAGGAAAGGTGATGATCATCATGACTCTTGTATAAGGGTAGAAGATAAAAGTAAAAGATAGGCCCTTCACAGAGGGAAGCAGAGGTTGTCATGCGGTTTTATGGTTGGATGCACAAAATCTTAATGCAAAAAGACGTCACTTTATATTGCCGCTTGTGATAAAGACCTTTATTATGCAGTCCGTCGCTTTTATTTCTTCTCTATCACAAGTTCGTATAAAGCTTATTTTCTTCGCACTAATAGATCATACATGTTTAAGGAGCAATTTTTATTCCACACACCGATGACAACTTACTTGAAGGATCTTACTCAATCCATAGGTAGGTATGGTGGACTCTCATGGCAAAACAGGTTTAAGGGATGTTTGGAAGCACAAGTAGTATTTCTACTTGGTGCAAAGAATTTGGCTAGCATGAGAGGGAAAGGCAAGCTCAACATGTTGGATGATCCAAGACAATATATATTCGGATATAGGAAAACATAACCCATTAAGTTGTCTTCCTTGTCCAACATCAACTTTTTAGCATGTCATATTTTAATGGGTGCTCATAATTACAAAAGATGTCCAAGATAGTATATTTATATGTGAAATCTCTCTTCCTTCAATATTTTTTCATGAATTGTTCAAGTGACCAATACTACGTTTGCTATCTTTCAATAAATTTACCACCTATACTTATTATGTGTGAAGTCATTACTCCCCATGGTATAAGGATATGAAACATATATAAATTCATATTTAAGATATTCAATTCATTCAACCATTTACTCATAGGATATATGTGAAGCACGTGAGTAAATGGCAAACTACTCCAAAAAGATATAAGTGAAGAACACTGAGGAGTCAAATAATTAACTAGCCATGGGAGGACTCTCTCATTCAAGATTTCATATCCAATGATTTATTCAAACAACAAGTAAAATGTAAATACGCTCCAAGCAAAACACATATCATGTGACGAATAAAAATATAGCTCTGAGTAAGGTATACCGATAGTTTTGAAGACAAAAGAGGGGATGCCTTCTGGGGCATCCCCAAGATTAGGCGCTTGAGTCTTAATTAAATATTACCTTGAGGTGCCTTGGGCATCCCCAAGCTTAGGGTCTTTCCACTCCTTATTCTCCTCATATCGATATCTCACCCAAAACTTGAAAACTTCAATCACACAAAACTTAACGGAACTTCGTGAGATGGGTTAGTATGATAAAGTGTAAACCATTCACTTTGGTACTGTCAAAGACAAGATTCATAATTGTTCTCATACAATTCCTACTGTGCCATATCATTTCTACAATTTATATTGTGCAATATAAGCCATAGAAACTAGAAAACAAGCAAACTATGCATTGAAAACAGAATCTGTCAAAAACAGAACAATCTGTAATGATCTAAACAGAAACCATACTTCTGCTACTCCAACAATTATGAAATAAATTGGTGAATGTGAGGAATTTGTATATTAATCTTCTGCAAAAAGAATCAACTCAAAATCACTCATCTGTAAAAAATGACAGCCAATCTCGTGAGCGCAAAGTTTCTGTTTTTTTTACAGCAAGATCACATTAACTTTCACCCAAGTCTTCCCAAAGGTCTTACTTGGCACTTTATTGAAACAAAAGCTATAAAACATGATTACTACAGTATCTTAATCATGTGAACACACAAAAACAGTAAGGATAAATATTGGGTTGTCTCCCAACAAGCGATTTTCTTTAATGCCTTTTAGCTAGGCATGATAATTTCAATGATGCTCACATAAAAGATAAGAATTGAAACATAAAGAGAGCATCATGAAGAATATGACTAGCACATTTAAATATAACCCACTTCCTATGCCTAGGGATTTTGTGAGCACACAATTTAAGGGAACAAGAATCAACTAGCATAGGAAGGCAAAACAAGTATAACTTCGAAACTTTAAGCACATAGAGAGGAAACTTGATATTATTGTAACTCCTACAGGCATATATTCCTCCCTCATAATAATTTTTAGTAGCAACATGAATGAATTCAACAATATAACCATCACATAAAACATTATTTTCATGATCTACAAGCATATATATTTTACTACTCTCCATATAAGCAAAATTCTTCTCATTCAGAATAGTGGGAACAAACTCAACAAAATAACTGTCATGTGAGGCACAATCCAATTGAAAATAAAAATGATGATGACAAGTTTTATGGTTAACATATTCCCTTATAGCATACATGTCATCATAGGTAGCAACTTTTTTCTCATAATCAACTGGAACCTCTTCCGAAATAGTGGAATTATTACTAACTAAAGTCAAGACCTCTCCAAATCCACTTCCATAAATATGACACTAAGATTCAACACCCTCCAAATTAGTGGGATCACTAATTCCTAAAGTGGACACTCTTCCAAACCCACTTTCTATGATAGTATTATTCATACTCCAAAACATACAAGTGAAGTTCATGGAGCATTCTACAATTAATACAGACTAACCAATATCCAAGCTCAAAATATATAAGTGAAGCACACGAAGCATTCTATAAAACCATACTCAAAAGATTTAAGTGAAGTACAAAGAGCATTCTATAAGGTCATACTCAAAATATATAAGTGAAGCACATTAAGCATTCTATAAATCGATGAAGGGCTATCTCATACTAGCATGGTTCTTAAAGAAAAAGAAAAACACAAAGGACACAAATCATGTGAACAAAACAAAAACCAAGGTATACCGATAATTGTTGAAGAAGAAAGATGGGATGCCAACCGGGGCACCCCCAAGCTTAGATGCTTGAGTATCCTTGGGATATTTACTTGGGGCCTTGGGCATCCCCAAGCTTGAACTCTTGCCTCTCTTTATTCTTCTCACATCGGTAACTCCTCGTTCTTCGAACACTTCATCCACAAAAACTTAACATAAACTTTGTGAGATTCGTTAGTATACTAAAGCAAATCACTACCTTTAGAAACTGTTGTAAACTCATTCCAATTTCATATTAGCACTTTGTCTACTGTATTCCAACTTCACCATGGTTCATACCCCCCAATACTACCCATGGATTCATCAAAATAAGTGAACAACACATAGAAAATAGAATCTGTCAAAAACAGCATAGTCTGTAGTAATCTGGAAATTTACTAAACTTCTGTAACTCCAAAAAATTCTAAAAAAATATGAAAATTTTAAAAAGTTGTACATAAGTAATTTTCAAAAAGTCTCAAACCCATTTGACTTTCCAGTAAAAAATTTAAATTCACGCGCTACAACCAAAGTTTCCGTTTTTGTACTGCATATAGTAAACAAGCAATCTAATCATCCTAAAACCAAAGCTTGGCACATTATTTTAATACAATGAATATATACAAGGGGATAATTATTTTCAGACAAATTTCCATGAATTTTTTTACATTGTTTCCATGAGCATGAACACAAGTGTTCAAGGCCGACCCTCACTTCTCCAATGTATAAGTTTCCAATCACTTCTCTTTTTGAAAAACTTTTTAGGCATATGAGGCAAGTGAATCTTTTTGTATTTTCATTTTTTTTAATTTTTTGTATGTTTCACCCACAACTAAGCAAAACAAAAACAAAAACAAAAATCTACTTAGTGAAGAAAGCAAACAAGCACACACGAGAATATCAACCCCACGCTATTGCTCCCCGGCAACGGTGCCAGAAAAGAGGTTGATAATCCCCAAGTGTAGGGAATCATCGTAGCAATTCCCAAAGGTGGAAGTGATAAGTATGGAGTGTCGAACCCACAAGGAGCTAAAGGCAAGATCAATATTCTCTCAACTCCTATCTGCCACTGATACGACTCTAGGTACACCGAACGTTTGCTTCCAACTAGAAACGAGAGATAAAACCACGTTGTTGGTATGAAGAGGATAACTTTGCATGATATCGGAGAGCTAAGATATAAAAGTAGGTGCTGTTATCATAAAGTTGGAATATATTACTAAATATATCCAAATAGCGAGTATGGAATAATGATGGGTCAGTGTGCGGAATTATCCTAGGCAATTGTTAACAAGACCGGTAATCACTATTGCAATTTCATATGAGGGAGAGGCATAAGCTAACATACTTTCTCTTCTTGGATCATATGCACTTATGATTGGAACTCTAGCAAGCATCCGCAACTACTAAAGATCATTAAGGTAATACCCAACCATAGCATTAACATATCAAGTCCTCTTTATCCCATACGCAACAACCCCTTTATTCGGGTTTATGCTTCTGTCACTCAAGCAACCCATTATAAGCGAATCATGAACGTATTGCAACACCCTACAACGGGTATCCCTCATGCTTGCGTGACACGGAGGGCACAATATGACAGGACCAAAATAAAACATACAACTCATACCAATCTAGATCATCAATCAACCCAAAGACAAAGGATATCTACTCAAAACATCATAGGCTGGCAACACATCATTGGATCAAAATATGTGGCATAAAGCACCATGTTCAAGTAGGGATGACAGCGCGGTGCGGGAGAGTGAACCGCGTAAAAGAGATGAGGATGGTGATGATGATGTTGATGTTGATGAAGATGATCACTGCGGCGATGATTCCCCTCCCGATGGCACTCCGGTGCCACCGAGAGAGAGGAGGAGAGGTTCTCCTCCTTGTGCTTCCTCCTTCATGGCCTCCCCCTGGATGGGGAGAGGTTCTCCCTCTAGTCCTTGGCCTCCATGGTGATGATGGCCCCTCCGGGATCCTCCCCCATGGCCTCTGGTGATGATGGCCCCCTCCGGCAGGGTGTCAGAGAGGGCCCAGATTGATTTCTCGTGGCTACAGAGGCTTGCGGCGGCGGAACTTCCTATCTAGGTTATTTTCTGGACGTTTGGACATTTATAGGAGAGGTTGGCGTCAAGAACAAGTCAGGAGGCCCCACAGAGAGTCCACGAGGCAGGGGGCGTGCCCCGGGGGGTTGGGAGCGCCCTCCACCCTCGTGGGGCCCACGAGACTCCCCTCCGGTAACTTTTCGTTCCAGTATTTTTTATATTTTCCAGAAAAAATCTCCGTTGATTTTTAGCGCATTCCAAGAACTTTTATTTTTGCACAAAAACAACACCACAGTAGTTCTGCTGAAAACAGCGTCAGTCCGGGTTAGTTCTAATCAAATCATACCAAAGTTATATAAAACTATTGTAAAAATGGCATGAATACTTCATAAATCATAGATACGTTGGAGACGTATCAGAGGCCACGACGGTGGCGTATTTCTAGAATATGTTTTCACTTGAAAATGATTCGGGCGTCGGGCAAGAGGCTGCCGGGTGGGGTCGGACTACAGGTTTATTAGAGGGAGAGAGAGAACCAGAGAGGCAACCGCTTATCGATGGTCGCTTGTCGACGAGGAGGCTGAGCGGTGAGATGACGGAGATGGACCAGGCACTCGACGACGAGCACGCCCGTACTCGCAGCCCATCGAATGGTGTCCGGATGGCGTCGTTCGCATCCTCTTCAGCGGTGTTGACGTATAAATGTATTGCCTAGTCTCTTCCATCAGATCGGTCTTTTGGTTGCATTGACTAGAGCATGCACTTGTACATGGTAGCAGAGCCAAGAGGTCTTGAGTTCAAGACCAGGTTGGCGCAATGAAATTGCAGCCCACTTTTGATCCATGTTTAGGCCCGAGGGAGCCACACGTGAGGGAGAGTGTTGACGTATAAATGTATTGCCTAGTCTCTTCCATGAGATTGGTCTTTTGGTTGCATTGGCTAGAGCATGCACTTCTACAAGCGGTGGTGGCCATCGGTGGTCGTCGGAGTCGATCGTCCAGGCATGAATTCGGAGCTTGGAGGAGGGCATTGACACTAGGAGAGAAAGGGGAGCTCAAGCACTACCGGAACAGGGCTCTACCCCGACGGCCAAATCTATGCCGACGCCCCCTGTTGGCCTACTATGAGTTATGCCGATAGCTAGGGCCAGGCCGTCGGGCTATCCTACTCTATGTCGACGGCCCCCATTGGCACAGAAAAGCCGTCAACGTAGATCAGAGTGCGCCTACAGCTGCCGTCGGCATAGCTGTGGGCCCGGCGACACCGCTCATGACGGGCGGCTAACGATGTTGAATCTATGCCGACGGCCGAGACGGGCGGCCGTCGACATAGCTACGCATGCCACGTCACCGATCTGAGGTGCACCGACTGGCTACCCTGCCTCACATATGACGACGGCTGCCGTCAGCATACCTGCCACGTCACCGATCCGCGTCGCGCCGACCAGCTAGCCCTGGCCGCCGTCG
>NC_041391.1:179694041-179705624 GCF_002162155.2 Triticum dicoccoides
GCACTACCCACCTTCTTCCCCGCACATCCCACGACCCAAGCTCCCTGACACATCTCACCACAGTAGCCCCCAATCCCCTCCAGCACCATCCACGGGTCCACCTGGACTTCCTACGCCGCGGGCAGCAGTTCCGCCCGGCGATCCCCTCCACCTTCCTCCAGCACGGGGCGCTGCCGCCTTGACCAGGCCAAAGCAGCCACGCTCCTTCGCCGCTAGATCCCGTTGCCTGCCACCTGCAGATCCGGCGATCCCTGGCACCATGACCCACACACCGCCGCCCCCCGTTCGTATCCGCCATCCGCGATGAGCCCGGGCACCACGCGCCGTCGTGCCGCGACCAACTGCCCAACCGTGATGCAACGGTCTCCGCCGTCCCACACGCACAGTCGCTCTCACCCAGGTGCCGCTGCAAGCCTGCCGACGGACCACCTCACCCGGATCCGGCGCGCCCCTGATCCACAACATCCACCAACCACCACGGCGGCCCGACCCACCACCTTCCTCTAGCGTTGCCACCTGATTCCCGCTGGGGTGATCTGGAATCTGTGGATCCGGGGTTAGGGGAGGTTTGGCCGACGCCGTCGGCCGGGCTGATCTCCAGCAGATGCACGACCAGCGTGGAGGTGGACCGAGGCCCCGCGTGCAGTGCCTACCTCCCGCCGCTGCAGTGCGTGGCCGTCCACAAATGGTGAAGTCCACGCCACTGAAGGTCGCCCGCGGTCCATGTTTCCAACGCGTGCAGCTCATAGCCCGCTGATTGTGCAGTGCGGCAGTGCGTGCTTGCATACAAGTGCGTCGAATGAGGAATTTTTGCAATCCACAGCTACTCCGCTTGTGCAGTTCGCAAAGCACTTGCGTGCAGAAAAATTTGGCGGCACGGCTTTCTCTTGTTCTCCCCTTCTGCAGGTCATGTCGCATTCCAACAGTCAGCCTCTCTCAATCCACCACCATGGCTGCCGGATCTGGCCCAACAGCCACTTCTGTCTCCGGTTCCCCCCATTCTAACTCCTTTCTTCTTCCCCAACATCCACGAGGAGGACGACGAGCGAGTCACAAGCAGCGACCACTGAAGGTGGGCGGCACGCGACCTTGCAGTACGACGCGGCAACAAAAACTTCTTCAGTGAGGACTTGTAGCTCACCAGCGAGTGGCTTGCGGTTGGCATAATGCGGTCGGTGTCCAGCGCCCATGGGTAGCCTCTGTCAACCCATTCAGGTGAAGGAGCACTTCTACTGATGAATCCCGTTGATGTTGGACTCACAGTACGGAAAGTGTACTCCGCGGGGAGTCGATGATGGCTACACGCACCTGCTGAGTGCACTGCTTCAGCGATGACCTTTTGTGATGCTCAGATGTGGTTCAGTGTAAATGTTGTTTGAAGTTTGCTTGGCTGATACTCCGCCACTCGAGCAGCATGACCATGGTGATGCAGTGCACAACGACTCTAGCATGCAGTGCAGTGGGTGTGTGCCCTCCTCGAGTACTCCTCGACTCCACGCCACCTTGTAGTATGGGCGTCAGTGAATTCTTCTTCGTCGAAGACATGCAGCTTGTTGGCGAGTGGCTCGTGGTTTAGGAAGCACGGGCGTGCAGTCCACTACTTGACTTTTTGTTTGTATTTTGAGGTGGTGCAGTGCGGCGGTGTTTCTCCTTGGGGCATGTGCGTGGAGTACATTTTTTATGATAAAGTTGGGCGGTGTAGTTCACTTCATCCATGTTTTGCATTTTGGAGATTTTTTTTGAAGTGCACTCAGTTTGTGTAAAAAGAATATGTTTCATTATCCCTATGTATGAAATGCAAAAAATGTTTCGTGTTTCAAAAATCAGTTGGCTACATCAACGTCTGCAGTCCGTTTGGTCCTCGGATGTGGTTCGTTTTTGAGAGTGATGCCGTTCACTTGCGCACATCGTGGAAGTGCGAATTTTTTAGCGAAACAATTAAAAAAATAATGCGGTCCACTACGATATTTGTCGCGGTTCACTTGCCTCATCTCTACGGTCCACTCTTGTTCATAAAAAAAGCTGGAAAAAAACAACAAAAACTCGTCTGAGAAAAATTTACGTTCGACAAAAGAAATCATAAAGTTCACTTGCCTGTCTGACGCAGTGCGGTTTTCGTCCGATGCAGTGCGGTTTTCTGTCGGATGACGTACACTCGCTGATTTGGGTGTCGCAAAAAAACAGAGTGTCCGCACTTTCGTAATTTTAAAATTGCTCTTAAACCATAAAGAATTAGAGGGAGCGTTCTACATGAAAAAGTTGTGTCTAGACGATATCTTTCCAACAGCGTACAATTTAAATCATTTCGACCAGCGGTTTGTAAAAATTTCTCGAAAAACGGCCGCTGCCTCTCGTAGTTAGCCGCATGATTTTTGAAATTAACTAAAAACCGTAAGGAATCTCAAAACCATTTCTACATATGAAAGTTGCGCCTTGTCCATAGCTTTCCAACGACATATTACACGCCTCGTTTCGACAAACGGTTCAAAAACTAGAGCGAAAACAGTACCAAAAATTGCAAAAATTTCAAAAAAACGTAATTCCGCGATTTAGTAAATTTGAAACTGCTCTTAAACCGTAACAAATTAGAAAACATAATAGATATGAAAAAGATGCACCTTGACGATATCTTTCCAACGGCGTATCATTTGCTTTATTCCGATGAGCGGTTTAGAAAAAATCACAAAAATACGCTTGCTGCCACTCGTCATCCGCCGCGCCGTTTTTGAAACTGCTCTTAAACCACGAGGAATCTTGAAAAGTGTTCAACATAGCGAAGTCGCGCCTAATCCATAGCTTTTCAACAGTATATTATACGCCTCGTTCCGATAAACAATCAAAAAATTAGAGCGAAAACAGTACCAAAAAAACACTGCATGCAGTTTTTTCCGACGTGAAGTTCACTAGTCTATATTGCAGTGCTCGTCGTCAAGAAGATGCAGTGCACTTGCGTTCAGCGTGCAGTGCGGAAGTGCTGTGCAGAATAGTTATTCTGCTAATATTAGCATAATAGACCCAAGCGTTCCTATTGACTGACCTATCACAACCGGGTGGAGAGGTCAAAGCCCGTCCGGTGAAAGTCAAAGGGCTAGATCTCATGGTCAACTGCTCCAGGGTTAGTTGGGATGGGGGGGCTGGTGGGGTAGCAATGCCACCAGAGCATCGCACCGGGCCCTCATACATGTCGTACGGTGTGGTGGCATGTCTGAAGAGGCAACACGCGTCTCCTGGGTGTGGCCCCCCTCACGGACGGCACCGCCGCCGGCACCTGGAGGGGGGAAACAGTCGCGTCGGGTTTACATGAAGGGGAGCTTGCTGTGGGTTTAGCCCGGACATTGCTCCCAAGTGTTCCTATGGGCTGGCCGTCGGCATACCTTTGCCACGTGGCATTCCCTCGTTGGTTAGCGTGTGTGACGGCGTCGTCTATTGCCGTTTGGTGATATTCTCTGCCGACGGTGTATCTATGCCGACGGCCACACGGAAGCCGTCGACATATATACCTATGCCGATGGTCTGACACAAATACATTGACGTTATCTACGCTGACGAGTGTATGCCGATGGTGGCCGTCGTCATAGACGTAGGCCGATGGCAAAGGGCCTATGCCGATGGCCCGCGGCCGTCGGCATAAGTTGTTAGTCCGGTGGTGAATATCCTTAGCTCATCCGGAAGTGCACCAGAACATGTTCCTGAGGGGAGCCATCCTATTTTTGCCGCCGTGCACTTGCCATGATGCAACGTATATCTGTGTTTCCCTTGTGTATCCTAGTGCTCGCGGGATCACGGCTATCTCACCAGGCTCAAGGGGGCAACACCCTTCTTTTCTCTTTTGCAATGCTAATGGCCAAAGGTGAGATCCATTACGCGTGTGAATAACAACATCAGAAACTGTTAGAATGCTATGTTGTGGGCATCACTTCTAAGTTCGATGAGATAGCTATAATTTCAGAACTGTTAAAAAACCAAAAATCGAGATGACCTTAAAGCGTCGTGGCCATTCTTTCTGTCTATAAGCTGCCATCATCATTTTCTCATCACGTGTTCCAGCAAAATCACAAAAGGACAGGCCCACCATTCCTTTCTCATATCTTCTTAGATGAGGGGACCTTTAGAAGAAGTGGCAATTACTTGATCATCAAATAAGCATTCCCTCAACAATGAACTCCAAAGAGATTGAATAGAAGATATTCACTATAGCTTACATGTATGGATTCCCGCTGCTAGTTCGGTTCCTCATCTTTGTTGCCAGCTTATCAGCCATTTCTTCAATATCGGGTAGGAACTTGAAGGCGTGATAATTAACTCTGCATCTTGATACGTCTCGAACGTATCTATAATTTTTGATTGTTCCATGCTATTATATTGCCCGTTTTGGATGTTTATGGGCTTTACTTTACACTTTTATATCATTTTTGGGACTAGCCTACTAACCGGAGGCCCAGCCCGAATTGCTGTTTTTTGCCTATTTCAGTGTTTCGAAGAAAAGGAATATCAAACGCAAACGGGATGAAACCTTCCGGAGCGATCTTTCTGGAACAAATGCAAACTAGGAGACTTGGAGTGGACGTCAAGAAGTAAACGAGGCGGCCACGAGGGTGCCCGGCGCTCCCTAGGGGGGTGGGCACGCCCCCACCCTCGTGGACCCTCGTGGCTCCATCGACATACTTCTTCCTCCTATATATATCCACGTACCCCAAGAACATATAGGAGCACCACGAAAACCTAATTACACCGTCGCAACCTTCTGTATCTGTGAGATCCCATCTTGGAGCCTTCGCCGGTGCTCCGCCGGAGGGGGAATCGACCATGGAGGGCTTCTACATGAACACCATAGCCTCTTCGATGAGTTGTGAGTAGTTTACCACAGACCTTCAGGTCCATAGTTATTAGCTAGATGGCTTCTTCTCTCTCTTTGAATCGCAATACAAAGTTCTCCTCGATCTTCGTGGAGATCTATTCGATGTAACTCTTTTTGTGGTGTGTTTGTCGAGATCCGGTGAATTGTGGGTTATGATCAAGTTTATCTATGAGAAATATTTGAATCTCCACTGAATTCTTTTATGTATGATTTGTTATCTTTGCAAGTCTCTTCGAATTATCAGTTTGGTTTGGCCTACTAGATTGATCTTTCTTGCAATGGGAGAAGTGCTTATCTTCGGGTTCAATCTTGCGGTGTCCTTTCCCTGTGACAGCAGGGGCAGCAAGCACTACAAAAAATACACTTCCATGATGATACGTGTTTGTCACAGTAGGTCGCGTTTTTTGTCATGCATGTACATCCATGACGATTTTATGACAGAATCAAGATAGTCATAACTGTGCTATCGTAGAAGTGTTCCATGACATTACCAAAATTATCATCACGAAAGTGTCCACTTCCATGACGATAAATCGCGCGTCATAGAAGTGCTTTCGTCAAGGGTGACCGACACATGGCATCCACCGTAACGGAACACCGTTAAGCTATCGGGTCGGGTTTTGGATCCGATAACCCGTTAGCAGCCCCGACCAATGGGGATTTTCCACGTGTAAAATCATCATTGGCTGGAGGAAACAAGTGTCGGCTCATCGTTGGGACAGATGTCATCCACTCATTGGACAGAAGGCGCCTATAATACGTCAACACGTGGCACGGCCCAACAGAGGCCCATTCCTGTGAAAAGCCAGGCCTGTTTGACTTGGTCAAAAGGCGGCGGGCCGGCCCATGGAAAGCCTGTTAATGGCCTGTTCGCATATAGCCCATTTACAGCCCGCTAACCCAAGGCCCGTTACGCCCTATCCGAATTAGGCCCAGTAGCGTCATCTGGGCCATCCAATATGATTCGAGCCCGTTTTCACTTCTGGCCCATGTATGGCCCATGACGTCTATGAGGCCCTTTGTAACTCTTGGCCTATTAACGGCCCATGGTGAAACTGGCCCATAATGAACAGTGTATCACTTTACACCCATTAACGGCCCGTGGTAAAACTGGCCCGTAATGAACAGTGTACCACCTTATACCCATTAACGGCCCGTTATTCTGTTGGGCCGTTTCCAGCCCATGTTATCTTTCGGCCTTCTCAGAGCCCATTTATTCTTGGGCTCATTTCTAGCATTCGTTTACTTACGTCCCGTTACTGTCATTTTCTGCTTGTGGGCCAAATTCAGCCCGTGGTTACAGTCGGCCCGTTTGTGGTCCGTTAATACGTTGGGACGTTTTCATAGTGTCATCAAATACGGCCTATTAACGATTGCCCGTTATGGTCGGCCCATGAACGGACGATTCCAACTCTAGCCCGTTTATGGCCATAATGCGGTCTGTTTGGCCCATGTTTGGCCAATCGATCATACGGCCCGTATAAGGCCCATTGATGATACAGCCCGCAGAAGGCCCATTGTTTCTACGGCCCATAGAAGGCCCATTTTTTCTATGACCCGTGGAAGGCCCACTGTTACTACGGCCCGTAGGAGGCCCAGTGTCACTACAGTAAATATTAGCCCATGTTTATTGTGGCCTAGTTTTAAAAAATAGGTTATTGCAGCCACTAGCAAACCGCGGAAAAAGAACTACAATGACTACAAGCAAACAAATAAACAAGACAACAAGGAAATAAATAAGCAAGCAACTAACGCTAGGCTATCACGGCTATTACACATATTACATCCACTGGGCATTAAAGTTCGCCACCAGTGCAAATATAGGGAACAAAGTAGCATATCATATACACTGGTTGTCAAAGTTGGCGACCAACGCAAATAAACACCGCAGCAAAACAAATCCAAAACTGAAACCACTTCAGAAGATCTCAAGAAACAATATCCTAGGTACCCATAATGCTGGCAAGATGCTTAGCAAGCATATTAACTTTCTCTTGGTTGGCGCTTAAATCCTCCAGCGCTTGCTGTTGCACCAGGAAATATGCATCTGAATTCTGCAGGGACTTCCTCAGTCCTTCAGCTTCCTGTCATAGCACATCTGATTGATGTCTTTAAACTTGAAGTTGAGACTCAAGAAGACGAACTGATTCAGGCAGCGAGTTCGAAGAGCTTGTGCCAGCAGTAGTGGCCAGTAACTCGAACACTACATCAAGACAAGACTTTTGGGTTCTCTCACTGTCGTCAAAATAGTTTTTATCAGCTTTCTTGGAGACCAATAGGGATGTCTCACTATCTTGAACCTTATCTGCATTACTTCCTTTACCATTGGATAACGCGGTACTGTTCTCCAATATTTTGTCCGCATTCTAAAAGAGAAACAAGCAGACACATCACATGTTTACCATGTTGTATATGAAATTCATTTTGGTAAATGAGTTCAGTAGTAAAGTGGACAGGATAACAACATGAAATAAACATATATCTATGTGCCATGGTCACTTAAAGGTCTATATCATTCTAGTTTTTGTTGCCAAATCAAGGTAGAGACACAGTTCAAATAATATTTGTTCAAGACAAAGCAGAATAGACATAATATAAGTGTGGGAAACTATAGAGCAATAACAACACTTGTAATGTGCATGACATGAGAACATAACTGTTTATTCAATTTAAACTGAAATCAACATAGAACAGGTTACAACAGCAAACCAGTTAAAGAAACAGGTTTAAAACATACCTGTTGCGCATTGGAGTTTCAATTCCATCCTTCAAATTTGAAAATAGTTGGTATGAGTAAATACAGTAATGCAAGAGCAAAGGAGTATGAACCATAGCTACAGAACCTGACCTGAGAACAAATCTTCTTCTCCTTTAAGCGTTGAGTTGGGATTCGGAGTGGTGGTCCTCGTGCTTTGGGCACTGCAGTTCCCTTACTATCTGCTCGTGTTTGGGTGCTCTGTGGTGGAGACGGTGCTGTGTCAACTGGAACTGGGTTACTATCTATCGGGGTTGGGGTTAGAAGGGGTGTAGCTGGTTCTCTGTCCAACTGGGTAGGGGTACAATCTGCGAGAGTCTGGGTTATGTGTGGTGGATCTGGTCCTTGGGCAAGTAAAACCGTTGTTCTATCTGCATCAACTGGTAGCACTATCTTTTCTGAAGACCGTGCTGTTACTCCCTTAGATACTGCCATCACACTCTCCAATTGAAATGGCTGATAAACAAGAAAAGTAGTTGAAAGTATAGACAATGTATGATAAACAGGTGCAATGGATAGTGGGGAATAAAAGAGGGCATGAAATAATTCATATTTATGTTGTCTAACCAAACAGGATAGCATGACACAATTTCACATATATGATGGCTAACTAAACAGGATAGCATGACACAATTTCACATTATGATGGTTAACTAAAAAAGATGGAAAGACATAGTTCAAAATATGAGACTATGTAAACATGATGACATGACATAACTATATAATGTGTTTATTAAATAGGTTGGCATGCCATAATTCACATACATTCATGGATAGAATGCCATAATTCAAAATATGATGACTGTAAACACTAAACAGGATGAGATGATATAACTATATGATATCTTTATTAAATGGGTTGCCATGCCATAATTCAGATAGATGATGCGTATGTACTATGTAAACATGATGGCATGGTATAATTCAAATATATGATTTATATAGTAAGCAAGTAAGCAGATGGCAATCCATATATGATGTAAAAACTAAGCAATGCAAGACAACATGCATGACATGGGTAATATAACCCTGCCAAGTTTGAGCATAGACCTTAGGGGGGAAATAGGACTGGTCATCAGTCTCTGAATCCTCCTCTGAGGAGCTCTCTGTAACCAGCAAGATGTCTGCTTCAGTAGGTAGCATTGTCTGCTCTGAATACCTTGTTTTCACTCTAGATACTTCCATCACCGCTTCAAATGGCTGATGCACAGGAAGAGTAGTTGAATATACAAACGTTGTCGACAAATGGAACACGTAATACAAAAAAATGATAGCATGATATAATTCACATACATGATGATTGGCTAAACAGCATGGCATTGCATAATTCACATATATAATGCCTTTGCAACAAGATAGCATTGTATAATTCACATATATAATGTCTTGCAACAAGATGGCAATGCATAATTCACATATATGGTAATTAGACACTGAACAGGTGGCATTCACACAAAGCATGTCTAAACTAATCAAATGACATAGCAATGCGAGACACCATACACACGATATGAGCAACATAACCCTGCCAAGTTAGAGCATACACCTTGGGAGGGGGGGGGAATTGGACTGGTCATCTGTCTCTGAATCCTCCTCTGAGGAGCTATCCGTAACCAACGAGATATACGCTTCGTCAGATAGCATAGTCTACTCTGAAGACCTTGTTTTCACTCCAGAATTTGCCATCACCGTGTCAAATGGCTGATGCACACGAAGAGTAGTTGAATGTACTAACATTGTTGACAAATGTAATATAAAACGAAAAAAAGGATGGCCTGATATAATTTACATATAAGATGACTGGCTAAGTAGGATGGCATTGCAAAATTCACATATATGATGCCTGGCTAAACAAGATGGCGTTGCATAATTCACATAAACGATGGATAAACTAAACAGATGGCATTCACACAAAGGATGTCTAAACTAAGCAGATGACATATTTGATGTATAAAGTAAGCAATGCAAGACACCATATGCATGATATAACCAACATCAGCATGCCAAGTTAGAGTGAAGACCTCAAGGGGTAAATAGGAGTTGTCTTCTTCTTCTGAATCCCCCTCAGAATAGATATCTTCCTCTCGATTACAATCCGAAATGCGTGGAGGGGGGGGGGGGCTGCCTTTGCGCCTACCATGGAGGGACGTCTGCATGAAATTTTATTGCCACGCAAGGCTCGTCTCTTTTGCTCTACATGTTCAGTTCCATTGTTTACAATAACTGTCATGCATAGGAATAAAACATAGTGAGATTATGTAAGGAGTGCATGCAGAAATCCAGAGTGATGGCAGCAACCTGTGGATAGACCCAAAACCAATAATAGCAGGCAGATAATGGCTTTAGGTAAAAAATACAAATAATGGCTTCTTTACTGTTTGTTTCCCACCCAACATGAAACTCATAGTAGACACCGGAGATTAACCAGATAGTAGATAGATACTATTGATTGCGGCCCCGATATGTATCCCACAACCATTTAAAAACTCAAGTTTGACCATTAGTTTGGAGCTGACTCAGAGTCTAATCGATGAACATGACGATAAAGTAGCATGTAATATTAAGCGATGCATAACGTAAGTAGACACGAAAGAGTGCGACCTCTCTTGCGGACCCGTGTAGTCCTCGAGGTCATCTGCTTGGTTGATGATGGTAATGCAGTTTTCATGGCTGCTAGCGGCGGGGAAGAAGATCTGAGGCGGCGAAAGACAGTCTGGAGGCTGGATCCCTGCTGTGCTGGACCCTTCTATCGTTGGAGCAGCTGAGCTGGGGTGGACGACGGTGCAGCAGGAGCGGGACAAACCACATATGGTTTTCTTTGACAACTATCTGTAAGAGAAGTAATTCTGTAAGGGCTCGTTTGAATTGGAGGATTCCAACAATGCAGGGATAGGAAATAGACAGGAATAGGATAGGAATGCACGTGCAAAATAGAGAATTTAAAAACACAGTATTTCTGCCAATCTGGGTGTTTGATTCACAATAATTGGAAGATCACAGGATGCAAAGAAGCATGGTGAGATTAAGTCAAACCACAAGAAAATGTACGGTTATAATGCTATTATGCTACTATCTCTTAGTCTTGTGCTTCATGAATAGGAATTTGAAAAGGAGGACAAGTGAAAATTAAAATTCCTACATTTTTTCTTTCATGGAGACACTAAAGGAACAAATCCGTGTGCTCAGTGGATAATATATATAACATGTAGAGTAAAAAAGAGATGCAACAAGTGTACAACCTCTTTGGCGAAGCCATGTCGATCTCAGCATGATTGGGTTGGCCGGTGAGGATGCTCCGGCTGACTTTGCTGTCGGAGAAGGGGAAGAAGATCTTAGGCGTCTGGAGATGGAGCCCGAGGTACTGCTCCGCTGTGATGGAGGGTTTCGTTGTTGGAGTAGCTCTGGTGAGTTGTACGACGGGAGGCTAAAGCAGGACAAGAGAGGCAACAAACAATGTTAACCTGAGTGGAATTCTAATAGCATCTCCAATACATGACGTAAAATACATAACCACAAAGTGCTAGATGTAAAATACATCAGCTGCTCATCTCTGAACTTAACTGTCGAAACTGAATTTAACTGTCGAAACTGAACTTAACTGTCGAAACTGAACTTAACTATCGAAACTGAACTTAACTATCAAAACTGAATTTTGCTGTCGAAACTGAATTTTGCTGTCGAAACTGAACGCACTAGCAGGTGAGGCTACACGTCTGTCGACTGACTTTTTCATCTTTGGTCAGTCGATTTTGCAGCCGTTGGATACGAAATCAAGGGCCTGCGGTTCATCTTCAACCTCCACCCCCCTGAGCCGCCAGCCACCACCGGCCAAACAACAGCCCCCCGCCTCCCGCGGTCAGCGGTGCGCCACCCCGCCCGCCCCGAAAACACTCCCCACCACCGGTCCGCCGCTGCCCCGGCCATCCCTCTAGGCCCCCCCGTGCCGAGCTTTTTCTCCGCCGATCCCCAC
>NC_041391.1:179705936-179744505 GCF_002162155.2 Triticum dicoccoides
ACCCTGAACCCTAAGATAGATAGTGGGGTACCTCTTCGGCGAGCCCCCCTCCCCGCTGCGGTTGGTTCTTCCTTCACCCCGGTGAGCCACCCCCACCCCCTGAAAATCGACTGACCCAACAGTCGATTCAGTCGACTGAAGTGTAGCTAAATCGGAGCAGCATTGCAAGCAAGAGCAAGAGCGAGAGCAGCAGCGCGAGCAAGAGCAATAGTAAGAGCAGACCAGGCAGGGGACCGAGAGCAAGAGCAGAGTAGCAGCGCGAGCGTGAGCTAAAGCAGCAGCAACTCCTATCGATGTGGACGTCGCTACCGAGGGAGCGATGCCGTGGAGGAAGTGGCCGGGGACACCACCGTGGATGGAGCCGCGCCGTGTCGGCTCGGGACCGAGCGCTGGCAGCACCGTGAGATCGAATCAAGAAGAAAATGCGGCGATTAGTGTACAACCTCTTTGGTGGCGCTGATTAGGCCGCAGCTTCATCCGAGGAAACGGTGATGATGATGCTCTTCCGGTGGTGCAGGTGAAGACGGCGGTGTGGGAATGGAGGTGGAGCGAAAGACGAGGGGAACATCAGGGCAGCTCCTTGGAGGTGGAGGATGGGGTGGCTGAACCGGCAAGACGACGAGATCAATGACGGATCCTCATCCGGTACGGTGGATGAGGGACGTCGAGGTGTTGTTGTGGATGACGTCGTCGGGGAAGAGGCTCTGGCTGGGTGGCGGACGGAGCAGGGTGTGGGGTTTCGTCGCGGGTTTTCGTGGCCTCGGTGTACGAATGGGTGGGTGGATGGGATGGCAGTGGGGAACCATGGCTTAGGGACGCGCTTGTCCGAAATGTGGGGTAAGTTACGAAAGTACCCCCACCGATTTGAGGCGGTTCTTTCGGTTCAGGGGTACCACATGCATTTCGCGTGTCGGGATTCCACAGGAGGTGGGAGTTTTCGCGCGCGTTGTAATTTCGAAATAGCAAGGCACGGGTTGAGATGGAGGGAGTTGTTGGAGCACAGCGAGACAAAGATATATCTTAAATATTTCGGGCTAACGAGGCGCGGGTTGAAATTTCTGGACAAGCCTAACGTGTATTGTACAAAATCAATGGGCACTACAAATGTCATTCAAAACTTTGAATTCATGTTATGTTCAATTAAAATATTTCGCTACGTGTATAATGCATGCAACCTACTACTCAAATGAACATTTTAGTGCATTCCAAACGTATATACTACCGCTTCAATATGAACTAAATTTGAATTCATTTCTCTATTTGAATAAGATCTACAGTAATGATTGTTGTGAAGTCAAAGCATTTGAATTCATTTCTCTGTTTTAATAAGATCTACAATCATCATTATTGTCAAGTTAAACCATCGTTCGTGTATTATCTTCATAGCACACCACATGATTAGTCTCAAGTTACATATGATCTATGTGTACTATATGAACTCAAACTCGATTTTTTGAATCCACTTTATTTTGATTTCAAATCACATTACATTTCTAGCTCTAGCTAGATCTTCATAATCTAAACCATGTCTCATATGTATAATGTGTTTATCACATTATGTATGGTGCCCCGCCCCCTACGCCTACAGGTATTTAGATGTGAGTTGCAAACACCACACATTACCACAAATTCAAATAAAATGTGAGAATGTTTGATATATAGTATTGTTTAGATTGTTCGATATATAATATTGTTTAGACTGTTCGATATTTAGTTGTAAGCTGCAAACGCCACACATCATCACAAATTCAAATAAAATGTGAGATCGTTTGATGTATAGTATGGTTTAGATTGTTCGGCATTTAGCTGTGAGTTGCAAACGCCATGCATTATCACATTATGGTATAACATGTGCACAACACGTGTATCACCGCTATATTCATGCATGTAATGTTTAAAATACTATGATCTCCTATTCAAATATATGAATCCGCTTTCATATCAAATTATGATCTTTGTTAGTCTCTTACACCCACACAATCCTCTAACCTTTGTAGCTACCACTAACTTCCTCTCGTGCATGCACATGCCCTCCTCTCCCTCCCCCTCCCTCGGCATTCTATCCACCGGGCACATTCATTTTTTTCCTTTAGGTTGTTCTCCTAGAGTCTCCACAACTCCTTTCCGACACACACCGATTGATAAACCTCTCCAGCGATGCCTCCCTACAACATACACACACACCTTCAATCTTCTCCTTTATGTGTCCTTGCCTCGTGTCTCTCATACGGTCACACACACGTGTAAACTCTCGCCCCTCTTTTCATCGATCTCACAACCGCACACTCCTCCCCCTATCTAGCTAGTAGCTGGGCCTCTCGCACCACCTCCTAGCTCCATTCTCTCAGTCTATCCGTCTCGCTGGGCCTTATTTGCCTCTAACAAATGGATGTACACCGACCGACCTCTCGCTATACATATAGCTAGCTAGGTCCTTATAACTCGCTTTTACCCACGCGTCGATCGATCTACCTCGTTAGTTGTGTCTCTCCCTTCCTCCGACAAACAACAATTGATCTACCAATCTAGTTAGGTTTGCTTACCAAACACATGGTTCCCCTTCATCATCCATGGATGCGTCCCGACAGATCTATCAGGCACAGGCACACACAGAAACACATCCCCACTCTTATTGATAACATTGCAGTTCCACCCTCAGTTTGTCTAGTAGGCCTCTCCCACCTTCTTCGAGAAGCAACTCCATCACCCATCCAGCACTCTACCCCTCTCCCTCCCTCTCTCTCTCCTCTCTCTCTCTCCCATCATATTTCCCGTCCTTTAGTTATGTATGGATGTCGACGGATCTCCCTCAAGACATAGCTCGGTCTCTCCTTCTCAACACATATACGAGTCGTTCTACCTCTATAGTTAGGCCTCTACCTCCCCCTCCCCCCACTCCCTCCCCCCACACACACCGATACATCGAGCGCTCTAGTCATGTCTCCCTGCCACACACAAACTTGACATGTGCCCTCTAACGTTCCGGTAGGCCAGTCGCCCTATATCTTTGACTTGCACACACACACAATTTCGATGGCTCCCTTCATCGATCTCGCACCCACCCACTTGATCCTCTGTTCGACTCTATCAATAGCTATGACCCCTCCCTCTCTTCTCGTGGATTGCCCGACCCTCTATATATGATATGGATAGGCCTCCATTTCACACACTTTGCATGCAAAATTTTGTTTGAGATGTCATCGACACATATTCCCACAAATAATTCATGAAATCAACCCCCACCCACCCCCACCCCACCCCAAAACAATGAACACTCACGAACGCAGTTTGTATCTCTCACACACACCCACATAGGTGGGGGACGTGCACGAAGAGAAGAGGTGCATGCACGGCACACGTACTCCCGTCTGTTTCCCAACCACACCCGCGCGGGTACACGGTGGAGCTCATTTCTGTATGAAAAAGGCAGCCCACGTGGTAATTTGGCACGTGTACTGGTTCTCCACTTGATGGAGGGAGGATCGTCTACCACGGGTGAACAAACAAATTGCGACTTGACGCGTTATGTTAAATTCAAAAAAGAGGCAAACCATGTGGGGCCTACCTTAGAGGCAAGGCTCTATACACTGGAGTACTTTTGATGTGTCCCGTCAACTCGCAGAACAAGGAGAAGCTTGCTTAGTACGCCGTCTCCCCCGCCCATGGGAGCGGTGGCTCGCAGGATGAGGTGAAGCTTGCTCCACCTTACGCCCGCTCCCTCTCCCATGCACGCAATGGCTCGTAGGATGAGGAGAAAAAATTACTACTCCCTCCGTTTACTCCTCGTCCCTACTACCTTGGTTATAGAGATTATATCATATTGTTTGGAATATATATGTCCTTTAGTAGATTTCAATATGAACTACTAGTACATACTCCAAACACTGATGTATATAGACGTAATTTAGTGTACATTCACTCATTTTTCTCCGCATGTAGCACTCTCCCTCGCCCCTCGACCCTCGCCCACGTGGTGGACGTGTAGCAATTCATTCGGTCTCATATAGCTAGAATGATATATACTGCACTACCATTATTGCTCGACTTCCCGGAGAGACGAAGAGCCAATCACAAGGTTAATATTTTGGAGATGCCAAGCGCAAGGTTATAGGAGAATGAGTACTAGGTGCCGCGTCATTTATAAATAGAGTTTTTTTTCAGTGGCACGTACGCAATATGATAGGTTCATATGGAGAGAAAAGGAAACGGCTCCACTATATACATAGTCAGGATGGGCCAGCCTACACGGTTGCTTGCTGGGGTTGCTCTCTTCACACTCTCTCGCACAAAACGACTGTGGCCACATCTCTATCATCCCGGCGGATAACGTCCGCTGGGGGAAGGGGTGGATGCTTGGTGTAGATGCGGTCTCCGCCGCCAACGGCGAAAACCCACTGTCGGCACGTCCCGATTAGGGGTCCCCGCCGTTCTCTCTCAGAAAGCTGGTGAGGTTGCCTTCGTCCCTTGCTCACTACCGTGACGTGGGCAGTTGCCGCCTCCCGCCGCCCTCCTCAAGGTTGAGCTACGTCCCTCAGGTACAACTCCCTTTACAGCCGCCTTGCACCACTGCTCCAGCTGTCCACATCACTCCCTGTGGATATTCTCTACTTCTTTGCCCCGCACATACCTCTACTGGCTTCTACATACTGTATTTATGATGAGTTTATGTCTCCTCAACTAGTCCCAGTAATCTTATTCTAATCACGCTTCTTCAATTTCTTTGCCACAGGGATGCTCATCTCGATTTTGGTGAAACTGCACAAAATGATCCGATGGTCAAAAGGTTGCAAACTTCATTTATTAGGAAGCTCGAACGTTGCTAGCAAATTGAAGCCTGGTTAGGGTTCACGGTTCAAGGGCCAGGGACTGCATGGATCATTTTTTTTCTTTAGCTGCCTCTATTCCAAAATAAGTGTCAACTTTAGTAGTAGTACAACTTTGTACTAAAGTTTGCACAAAGTTGAGACACTTACTAGAATGGAGGGAGTACATATTTGCTATGATCTTTCAATCATTGAGATGCAATAGCATGCATGTTAGTCTCCTTTGTATTTGATGAAATGTTGCAACGGGCAACCTTGGATGCAAGATACATGCAACAGAAGCTGGAGGCTTCATAGCATTGAACAAATTTATCTTGCTGATAAATTACAGTACGTACTATCCTAGTACTTCCTCCGTTCCTAAATATAAGTCTTTGTAGAGATTTCACCATGGACCACATGCGGATGTATATAGATGCATTTTTTAAGTGTAGATTCATTCATTTTGTTCCGTATGTAGTGGAATCTCTACAAAGACTTATCTACTAGTAATAGCTAGCCCCCACTACTAGGAATTCTCTATCCTCTCCTTGAGCCACATCATCAAAATTAATGTAGCCGTTAGATGAACTAAATCAGTCCATAATAGCCGTCTGATCTAGACATTGAGAGGCTCTGCACTAAGCCACATGCAAGCACGCAGAAATACCGTGGCATGCATGTGAGTGGGTTTTAAATCACATCAACATGTCTGCATGCAAGCATGCACTAGTAGCATGCATGTAAGTGAGCTTTTAAGTCCCATTAACATGTCAAAAAGAAAAATATAATCCCATTATGCAGTAGGAGTTGGCTGATCTTTTTTCCTTACGTGGGATGATCTAAATGATGATGGGAGTTTATTTAGTTTGGCTACCACATTTGTCATGCGGTTATAGAGTTTTATAGTTCTATGAAATCGATAATTTTGCGCAGAGAGATATATGGCTGTTCCGCGGCAACACACGGGGACTCATCTAGTAATATTTAGGAACGGAGGGAGTACTATGTAAAGAGTTAGGTGTCGCACGGTGATAGTGTGAGGTGGGCCATGTAATCACTGAGCCTGCGTGTTTTCACTGCTCTTGCACGCCTCTGCTGTAAGAATGGAGAAAATTGTAATCTAGTAGTACCTCCTTTCGTCAAAAGCGTGGGACATCCGACAGTCCTACCACCTCAGTAATAAAGACCAATGAGCCGTCAAATCACATAGACCCAACAGTAAGTTGGATGGACGAAGCAACCATCACTCTTGCGCCAGTGAGAGGTCGCGTCCGCTCTGCCTGGGCATGAATGCGGCACCAATTCTTTGGAGCGGCGCTGACCGTTTTGGGTGGGAAGCGCGCACGGGCGATGGAGGGGCTTTGGGTGGGCCAGGCTGGTCAGGAGCGGGCGTGGCAGCTGTCCGCATGTCCCTACCGGACACTCCCGGAAATGAGAGGATGCACCGACTCTCACGGGTAAAATCGTACACTACACACCATCTCTCTGTAGGAGTAGGTCGATCTGTCGCTCTCTCTAACACACACATGCTGTTAAACACACACACACACACACACACACACCTTGGTCCCATTGCACCTTCTAACGTGACTTGTTACACCTAGACGGAGGGAGTAGTAAGTAGACGAGATACGGTGGCACACTGACTTAAGTTGAATACAAGTGCCCAAAATTGTGTGCATGTTATAATAAGGATTCACTTAAAATAGTATGTGAGTGAATAGAGGGATCAATTGGACAGTTTCCCGAGCAGTAGCGAGATGTGTGAGGTAAGATACACCGCTGGCGCTTTTAATTTTTCTTATTAATTTGTTTGTTTCACCCTCTGACTGGTGGGACCCAACGTACTACATGGAGAGAGGTAAGGTGACTAAGGCTGCATTATTTCTGCACCACTGTGGATAGTCTTACCACCAAAGCCACATGACACGATTATGATTGAAATCCCAATGACTCCCACACACACAAAAAACATGGCATGCTTGTCACACGAATGCAGGAATGTATAAAAGGTTATTTTCCTCTCGTTGAACATAACGGGAGGGTTGTGTAGCTGGTTATCCTGTTTGCTCATCAAACTTGAGGTCAGGTTCGATAACTACACTTGAGGATAATTTGTGCCAGCAGGATTCTTTGACTGGTCAAAATGGATGGATACGGAGCTATACGATCTCGTAGTGACTGTATAATCACCTCATCACGTATAAGCTGCAGCCTCAGTACTTGTTTTCTACGGTTTGCATGCTTCACACTCTCTCTCCAGTATATATATATATACACGCTGGAGCCTCAACGCTTGTAGTTGCTCTCTTCACACTCTCTCGTCCTCTCCCACTGGAGCCTCAGCGCTTGTAGTTGCTCTCTTCACACTCTCTCGCCCTCTCCAGATCTAAAAAAGACTTTGTTGGCCTCTCTCTCCCCTCACTGCTGCTCAAAGAGCCGGCAGGATCTGTCCGCCAGGAAGGGAAGGGGGCTTAACGCTATCGCCGTCGGCAAGGGAGGGAATCCACTACCCGCGCAGCTGTTCACTTTCACCCAGCGGCGGCGCGGGAGGGACTCTGACCCCTTCTTCTTTGCCGCTGTCCTGTTGCCCACCGAACCACGCCCCAAGAATCTTAAGGTATGATTTACTTACTCCACATGCATTGCTCCAGCTGCATGTATACCATGAATCTAGGACGTGGTTCAAAGAGGAAAGGAGTGGGGGAAAGTAGTGGGAAAAGTTGTATATAGCATGAATCTAGGACGTGGTTCAAAGAGGAAAGGAATGGGGGAAAGTAGTGGGGAAAGTTGTACCGCATAAATCTAGGACGTGGTTCAAAGAGGAAAGGAAGGGGCGAAAGTACTAGTACAGACTGGCTGTAGAGTTTGAGCAGGACTAGATTTGTTGCGCTCACATAGGGAAAGGTGTCTAAAGATAACAAAACGGGGACCAACACAAATACGCTCCTTGGTTGTTTGTTCTTTGTCGCAACAGACTGTGCATGACCACAGTACATCGGTAGATGCACATGGTGCTGGTGCGTCAACTGTCCCATGCAACTCATTAGCTGTTGTTAATCTAAGGCCCTGTTTGGTTAAAAACTCCCTAGTCCCTACCTGCTTGGTTCTAGGGACTAAACATGGACTAGAGGTTATTAAATGACATGCTAAAAGACCATGTTACCCCTAGTAATGAACTAATAGAGACAAGGTGCGATGTGTGGTAGGGGCAACTGTTGGAAAAAGTCCCAAAAAGACTCCCTCGGGGTCTTCTTTCTTTAGTCCCAAATGCCCACTTTTAGTCCCTAAAAGTCCCTCCTGTTTGGTTTAGATGGGAGTGACACAGAGTTTTTTTAGTCCCTACACCAAAATGTCCCTGTAAACAAACACCCTCTAATAATGCCGCTGGAAAATTGATGCAATGCCACAGTTAAAAGCAAATTACATGTTTAACGAATTTTATTGTTAATATAATCTCTATGTTAATATTAATCAATGCCACCATTTGAGAAATGCTACTGTCTTGCTTTCTTTCCCATTTAGATAAGGTAGATGCTTCTTTTTGTTGGCTTCTGTGTCATCCACCGTTATTGACCACTAATTGTTTCCTTTGCACCTCTGTGTAAATAGGGTTATCTACTTCACCTCATTGCCATTGTGACCTTTTGTTGCACTGCACAAAACACTTTTGTTTTAAGAGTGTTTTGTGCTGTTCAACCAAAATGTCATACCGACAACGTTGCTTGATTGCTTGATCTTAGTGGAACTGCACAAGAGGAGATCTTACTTCCTATCCGTGTTGGCAAATTTGGTTCAGATCTTCTTCTTGTGAGTTGTTTGAATTCCGCATCATGAGAGGTCAGTACTAGCCTTCTTTCACATGATTCTGCAATGTGCTTTCGTATGTTGTGCTACTTGTACGATAATGTTGCTTGATTTTAGTGAACTGCACAAATGGAGACAAGACTTCCAATCTGTATGTGCACCGTAATATTCCATTGAGGTAAGATAAGGATATTCACAACCGTTGGCCTGTATTTTGCCACTTTCATCAGAAAATTAAGTTTAGTACTATACTTGTGCTCCCTAATTGACATGCCAAATCTTACATTGAAGGCGAAGCTTGTCTGTTATTGAACCAAGTGATCAAGGGGAAGAACAAGCGGAAGAAAAACAAAAATCAACTCCCAGTGCTGTAATGAAGCACTAGAACTGTGATGACACAAGTAGTGATATAGTTTTGCATCTTAATCTATTGCTATGGCTGGAATGAGCATATTGTTTTGCCACTGATTTGATGCCACTCTTAATGTAATACATAATTATCTCTACTTATGCAAACAGGGATCTTCTTTGAAGATACCATATATTTTAGTGGAACTGCATAAGAAGATGTTGGAAACATTAAACTAATCGAGGAGTATATAGTAAGCATGGCCACCACCGTAGATAGCAACAGATGGTTCCGGAGAAGTGCTTCATCTGTATGCTCTACACAATAAGCCTCCTGACATAGGTTGGTACTCGCCCACTGATTTCATCCATATGATTGAGCTTGGTCATCTCTATTGGTGTTGTGCTACTGTTTAGATACTGTCATGAAAAAGTGGGATTGTCCTTGAGAAGTGCTTCATCTGTGCTGTTTTAAATATTTGCTTTCCTTTTTTTCAAGCAAACAAGGATGCTAGCATTTAGTAGTCTTCTTGTCTTTGCACAATAGGTTCATCTTCCTCTGAAGAAGAATATGGAGTACGTGAAGTGACTAGTTCCGATTATGCCAGGATGAAGGAGCCCTGTCTATCTTCTCATCAAAAGGAGCAGTTGAAGAATGGTTACATTACTCCCCACAAGACCAAACTAACTTGAGCTCAGAAGGACTGGCAAATCTCCATTTTTTTGCTGTGATGCGCGAGTACAATGTTGTTCTAGGATTCTTTCTGGTGAGTTCCATTTTTCTAAAAGTGTGCTCTACATGGACCATGTAGGTGCCTGTTTAAACTGTCAATTCATAGTACAATTTGCTTTATACTAATCACTTTTTTGTATTTGTGCAAATAGGGGTGCTCAGCTTGATTTCAATGGGAACTGCACAAAATGTTCATGAATACATCGAATCATTCATTTCCACCACAAGAAAGGAGGTGCCGATAAGTTCAAGGCGTTGCAACATATAAGGGCGAAATCATACAAGCTACGCGCAAATTTGGTTGATTTTTGGTGGAACTGCACAAAAAGAACAACTGGTTTATTTAGCACGAGATGCCATGTCAATGTCTGAACTGATGGCAAACCCTGCCCATTCCACAATCGTAGGCATTTGATATTTTGGAATGGGACAACCTTGTCAAATTTTGCTCATTGATTTTAGCAAGACATGCGTTTGATATTTTCGAATGGGACGCCCTTTGCTATCAGCAGCGTCGATCAATTTTTTCTTTATTCTTTAGTTGTGAAGTAAATATTGCCTCTGACATGTGAGTCGCTGAGATGCATAATCATCGATTGTTTTGAATGTTCTCTATGAATTGCCAGCCCTATGTGTTTGATTGCAATGTACAGAAATGCTAAAAAGCTGCTCAAACTCTTTGTACTCCTTCTGTTCCTTTTTACTTCACACATTGTGAAAGTGCATACTTTTTGTATAAGATTGGTCAAAGTAGAGATACTTTGACTGCAGACAAAACTTGTATGCAGACTAGAAAGGATCGGAGGGAGTACATGTGAAACTGCTGCAAACGAGGTGATCACCCTGGGAATAATGCTAGTACATATTGTTTTGCATGTTCATCCAATGCCAGTGATACATGAATCTGAACTAATTGAAATAAATTCATTCACACACGGTCGGATTTCATATCAACATGCCGGATTTCATTACATTTCATACATTCTTCAACTAAAAAGGGGTGCACTGGAGGTATAATTAATTAACCGAAGCTACCCACCTGTGTCCCGCTGTGCCGAACAGAAGCTTCGGTGACTTAACTGCAGGTGTAGTTGTGTAACTGACATGTGGCCTGTTGGGCCCACGTGTTAGTCAGCCAACTACACCAGTAGTTAAGTAGAAGCAACGTTCTTCTCTAGCGCAGCTCTCCGACTCCATGTCGCCGCCAAGAAGCTAATCGGCCATCAGTGGTCAACCCGCCTTGCTTGGCTTCAACCGGAGGGTAGCAGCAGTGGCCTTACTTGGACCCGAGCGGCGGCAACCTACCGTGTTATACTCTTCCTCGTTTTCTGTGTGGCGCGGCCTCATTGGCTGCGGGGCAGGGCCTCGGCGGAGCCGGCGATGTCCTCTGTCTTGTTGCTGGCGGGCGGCGCCTTGGCGGAGCGGTGGAAATCCTCCCCCACGTTGCCGGCAGGGTGGGGCCTCGGCTGAGCCGGCGATGTCCTCTGCCTCGTTGTTGGAGGGGTGGGGCCTTGACGGAGCCGGCGGTGTCCTCTGCCTTGTTGTTGGCGCCACAGGGCCTCGGCGGAGCAGGGGCTCGTCGACACCAGCGGAGCTGGGACTCGTCGGAGCCGGCATTGTCCTCTGCCTCCACCTCGGTCTCGCCAAACAGCGCCTCACCCACTTCATCGCCCTCTTTGTAGGCGGCCGCAGCCTCCGCCACCCGCATGCGGTACCGCCAGCGCTCGAGGCGGCCCTTGCGGGCGGAGCGGTACGAGTCGAGCAGCGCCTCCTGCTCTGCCCGCTCCGCGGTGATCTGCTCCTCCGCCTGCAGGTGCTCCTGGAGGAGATGGTGGTTGTAGGTGGCAGCGGTCTGCGCCTCCCGGAACTGCTCCTCACGCATCTGCCTCACCGTGTCCATATATTGGGCACGTGCCTCGCCGATGGTCATGGTGCAATGCACCGGCGAGGATGGCGCGGAGGAGGGGGTTGGCGCCGGATCGTCGACTACCATGTTCTCCATTGGGACGTCATCGTCCTCCGGCTGCCTGTTGTGGTCCTTTGTCCGCCCGTCCTAAAGAGCGCTGGAGCACGAGGAAACCATGGTGGGCAGTAGTGGTGTGGACAGGAGAGGGAACGGATGCGGATGACTGCGGCTATGGCCGGCGCATCAGTTTATATAGCAATGGTGGGCGGCGGAGGGACGGACGTGTGGCGTCGGAGTAGCCGCCTCGGCAACCGCGTATCACTAATGTGGGCGGCAGATGGATGAACGGATGACACTTGTGTTGTTTGAAGGCGGAGCAATCGCCTGCACCGGGAAGCGGGGCGGGCGGCGCTGACTATTTCGGGCGGAAAGCGCGCGCGGGCGAGGAGATGACTTTACTTGGAAAGGATGACAATGGGGACCTACCAGGGCCATAGCCTCACGTACGCAAGTGCCTCCTTATTATATATATACATACATACATACATACATACATACATACATACATATATATTTATAACTATAATTTATTTTGCTTCCTCCTGGTTTCCTGACATCACGGTCCCACACCATTGTCAACCTATGTACTCCCTCCTTTCCGGTTTATAGGGCTTATCTCAAAATTTTAGTTTTTCCATTTTATAAGGCTCAATTTGGTTGTTTTCCATCACATGTTCAGATTCCAAGGTGCATTAAATCATTGCATGCAAGTATTAAGAGAAAATTGAACAATGCATGTACTTTATGCATGCATGCATTGCAATTAATGCATTGATAAACATAGTTTTTTGAGGATAACAAGAGCATTAATTAGGTGCTTTTGCAAAACTACAAAAAGTATTCCACCACTCGCCATCTACCTTGATTGGTGAGATTTTTGAATTGAGCACTATAAACCAGAAAGGAGGGAGTAGTCAATAAATGAGAGAATTGCACAAGAAGCGGCCGACAGCTGGGACCAAGCAGCTCGAGCAGCATTTGTGTTTTTGAGGTCTGAGCACTACAGAGTTTTTCGATGTTTAGCCCAGATATTAATTTTTCTCCTCTAAACAATAACGAAAATATTGCTGGAGGTATTAACTGGGTGGGCTGTGGCCCGTCTAGCCCAGGCCAGATATCCAGCCCAGATATTAATTTTTTTCAAGCTAAAAATGGCTAGCCCAGCTATACTTTTTTTAGGAATACCCAGGCAAGGTCAAGTTGTTATTCTCTGCCCCGCTGGGCTGCAAATCTTTCCTAGGAGGGATGCATTAGGCTTAACAAGAAAATGAGCTTTAAGAAATAATAAATGGGATGTAATTAAAAAAACTAGGCAGTAACTATAAAAAAATGCACCAAACACGTAATTACTTTATAAAATATTATTTTTGGATATTGAAAATTTTAATTTCATTAATTGTTGCGAGCGCAATGTTTCGTTGGATTTTTACGTACTATAAATTTATATTGAAATTGTATTTAATCTGACTAGAAATTTCAGGATAAAAATATTTCGGATCCCATCAAAATGTGGGAAATTTTATTGAATTCTGTTTTGAATGGTTGGTTGAAATGGGCTGTACTTTTAACAAACTGTAAATGGGCTATAGTAAATTCCATTAGAATTCAAAAATGGGCTGCACATTCTTACAAATCTCAAATGGGCTATAAGTTCTCTGCCACACACTTCTGGCCTTACTAAGTTGACGCGTCCCCTAAAAAACAGAGTTGACGCGTCTGCAAGGCTTTGTCAACTTATAGTCAACACACGGTTCTAGCAGCAGTGGCCGTTGGATGTCCATCCAACGGATGCCGTGCTTCTTCTTCAATCTCGGATATTCTAGCTTCACCGCCCAAAAAATGATTCCTCCCCCTGACATCTGGGGCGCACCATTTCGGAAGTTGATCTGTGGGCCTACTAAGTTGACGTACCAAGGGCTTTGTCAACTTAGTCAATATAAACAATTCTAGGTGCAGTGACCATACGATGTCCATCCAACGGCCGTCGTGCTTCTTCAACCTCTGGTCTTCTTGCTCCAGCCACCCAAAGCAGCGCCGGTCGTGCCGCCTGCTCCTGCCTCCCGTGGCCGACTGTGCTGCCGCGGAGGCCTCACCGCCCCTACTACTCCCACTGCTGGCCAGGCCATCCCTCCACTCACCGACACCCCCTGTTATTCTGCGGCGGCGGCAGCCTCACACGGCAGCCGAATGAGTGAACCCTCATACTCCTCTACGTGTGGGCATCCACTACCACGTCTTCCCCGGCTCCGCGTCGTCCCCTTCCTAGCCTCGCCGTCGTCCACCGCCCTGGTGCTCTCGACGCGGCGTGGTCAACGTGGTCAAGGAATGACTTCCATCGGACGTAGACTGTACGTGGAGAGGATGATAGCTGGGTCCACGGCAGCCGCAAGGAAGTGCCTCCTTATTACGCACAAAATAATTATTCCTCCACCTGACAGCGGGGACCCACCGGATGGGCCACCGTATTTCGCGAAAAAAATGATTCGCCCTTTGACTGCTGGGACCCACCAGCTACATCTTCGCACACAAGGAAGTGCGTCCGAAAAAAAACAATTCACCCCCCTAACTGCTGGGACCCACCAGCTACATCTTCGCACGCAAGGAAGTGCCTAACAATCGGGACCCACCTGGTCAAAGCGTATGTAGCGTTGTCATTCTGGTTGCGAACGTGTACGTACATATATACTGGTGGATGTAGAGGCGTGCACGTGTCGTAGTAGAGGTGCGCACGTAGCATGTACATGTACGTACAGCGACCAGGTTGCAAGAAAGAAAATACGGCCACATATGTGTACATACGGGCGGGGTCTCGAACGCCTACTCGCGCATATGTACGGCCAGGCCTCGTGTACATGGCTGGGTCGGAACGGAGAAACGACGTCGTCGTCGTGTTAATGGGGAGGCAACGAAATGCGTCGTGCTCATGGGGAGGCAACTGAATGCGTCGTGTTCATCGGGAGGCAACGGAACGCGTGGGAGACAACCGGCTGGGTCGGACGGAATGCGTTGTCGTGTTCATCGGGAGGGCTTGGACGGAACATGCGATGGAAACGAGGCCTGGCGTACCGCAGAACGGAGGAAACGACCTTGTGTTTGACCGGCCACATTCGAAACGGGATCCTGTTCATCGGGAGGGGTGTGGCGTACCGCAAAACGGAGGAAACGGACCTCCTATGGTCGAAACGGGGGTCCTGTTGATCGGGAGGGGTGTGGCGTACCGCAAAACGGAGGAAACAGACCTCCTACGGTCGAAACTGGGGTCCTGTTGATCGGGAGGGGTGTGGCGTACCGCAAAACGGACGAAACAGACTTGTGTTGGAGCGCTACGGTCGAAACGGGGTCCTGTTCATCAGGAGGGTTGTGGCGTACCGCAAAACGGGACTCCACGAGATACTGTTCATCTCCACCGTCGACCTCCTCCTGCCTCCACTGGCTCCTGTTCGTCCTGCCTCCACCGCGCGCTACTCCACCGGCTACTGTTCAACCACCCCCCATGGGCACCCCTCCACCGTCTACTGTTCATCCAACCCTGCACACCACGGGGTCCTGTTCATCCAGAGGCAACGCCACCACTCACTGTTCATCCCCCCGCAACGCTCACTGTTCATCCAGAGAGGCAGCATCCATCGGCTTCAATTAGCAGCAGTAGCGAAGGAATCGCTCGATCGGATTCAGTTAACAACCATCGATCGATCACCCGGGTTCAGTAATGCGTAGCATGCAGTGCAATCGCTCGGGTTCATTTAGAGCCCAACGCCTCGCTCGGGTTCAGTTAGAGCCAACGCCTCACACACACGCGCATATGTGTACGAGAGAAACGCGCATCGCTCGGCCCCTGACCGCCCACCGTAACCGGGAACTCCCCGAAATTTTCCTCGCCCTCGCTTCTACCATGGTTTTTCCATCATGGACGACCCAAAGAATGTTATGCAGCTGTGTCTCCGGCCCGCCCAGGACGAAAAGCCCATTTTCTGTCATGATTTTTTTATCATAGAATTAGGTTCCCACCACATCTATGATGATACCGGGTTTTGCCACAATTATCGTCATAGAAGTGTCATATGGATGACAGAAAAAAATTTGTTCGGCCCAAAATGTCACGGATGTGTCTTTTTTTTGTAGTGAAGGCACGTATTGTATTGTTGCCATCGAGGATAAAAAGATGGGGTTTATATCATATAGCTTGAGTTTATCCCTCTACATCATGTTATCTTTCTTAATGCGTTACTATGTTCTTATGAACTTAAAACTCTAGATGCATGCTGGTTAGCAGTCGATGTATGGAGTAATAGTAGTAGATGCAGGCAAGAGTCAGTCTACTTGTCATGGACGTGATGCCTATATACATGATCATGCCTAGATATTCTCATAACTATGCACTTTTCTATCAATTGCTCGACAGTAATTTGTTCACCCACCTTAATACTTATGCTATCTTGAGAGAAGCCACTAGTGAAACCTATGGCCCCCGGGTCTATCTTTTTATCATATAAGTTTCCAATCTACTTTATTTTGCAATCTTTACTTTTCAATCTGTATCATAAAAATACCAAAAAAAGTATCTTATCTTATTATCTTTGTCAGATCTCACATTCGCAAGTTACCGTTAAGGGATTGACAACCCCTTTATCGCGTTGGTTGCGAGGTTCTTATTTGTTTGTGTAGGTATGAGGGACTTCTGAGGAGCCTCCTACTGGATTGATACCTTGGTTCTCAAAAACTGAGGGAAATACTTACGCTACTTTACTGCATCACCCTTTCCTCTTCAAGGAAAAAACCAACACAGTGCTCAAGAGGTAGCAAGACGGATTTCTGGCGCCATTGCCTGGGAGGTCTTCGCTCAAGTCAAGACATACCAAGTACCCATCAGAAACTCATCTCCCTCGCATTACATTATTTGCCATTTGCCTCTCGTTTTCCTCTCCCCCACTTCACCCTTGCTGTTTTATTCGCCCACTCTTTTCCGTTTGCCTCTTTTTTGCTTGCCTTTTTGTGTGCTTGTGTGTTGGGTTGCTTCTTGATAACCCACAAGTATAGGGATCGCAACAGTTTTCGAGGGTAGAGTATTCAACCCAAATTTATTGATTCGACACAAGGGGAGCCAAAGAATATTCTCAAGTATTAGCAGCTGAGTTGTCAATTAAACCACACCTGGAAACTTAGTATCTGCAGCAAAGTGTTTTAGTAGCAAAGTAATATGATAGTGGTGGTAACGGTAACAAAAGTAAAGACAGTAAAAGTAATGTTTTTGGTATTTTTTAGTGATTGTAACAGTTGCAACGGAAAAGCGAATAAGTGAAAACCAGTATATGGAAAACTCGTAGGCACCGGATTAGCGATGGATAATTATGCCGGATGTGGTTCATCATGTAGCAGTCATAACATAGGGTGACACAGAACTAGCTCTAGTTCATCAATGTAATGTAGGCATGTATTCCGTATATAGTCATACGTGCTTATGGAAAAGAACTTGCATGACATCTTTTGTCCTACCCTCCCGTGGCAGCGGGGTCCTATTGGAAACTAAGGGATATTAAGGCCTCCTTTTAATAGAGAACCGGAACAAAGCATTAGCACATAGTGAATACATGAACTCCTCAAACTATGGTCATCACCGGGAGTGGTCCCGATTATTGTCACTCCGGGGTTGCCGGATCATAACACATAGTAGGTGACTATAGACTTGCAAGATAGGATCTAGAACAAACATATATTCATGAAAACATAATAGGTTCAGATCTGAAATCATGGCACTCGGGCCCTAGTGACAAGCATTAAGCATAGCAAAGTCATAGCAACATCAATCTCATAACATAATGGATACTAGGGATCAAACCCTAACAAAACTAACTCGATTACATGATAAATCTCATCCAACCCATCACCGTCCAGCAAGCCTACGATTCAATTACTCACGCACGGCGATGATCATCATGAAATTGGTGATGGAGGATGGTTGATGATGACGACGACGACAAATCTCCCTCTCCGGAGCCCCGAACAGACTCCAGATCAGCCCTCCCGAGAGAGATTAGGGCTTGGCGGCGGCTCCGTATCGTAAAACGCGATGATTTCTTCTCTCTGATTTTTTTTCTCCCCGAAAGCCAATATATGGAGTTGGAGTTGGCGTCGGAGGGCCACTAGGGGCCCACGAGGTAGGGGGCGCGCCCAGGGGGGGCGCCCCCCACCCTCGTGAGCAGGGTGTGGGCCCCTTGGTCTTCATCTTTTGCGAGGATTTTTCTTTATTTTTTCTAAGGTGTTCCGTGGAGTTTCAGGACATTCCGAGAATTTTTATTTTCTGCACAAAAAACAACACCACGATAGTTCTGCTGAAAACAGCGTCAGTCCGGGTTAGTTCCATTCAAATCATACAAGTTAGAGTCCAAAACAAGGGCAAAAGTGTTTGGAGAAGTAGATACGACGGAGACGTATCAACTCCCCTAAGCTTAAACCCTTGCTTGTCCTCAAGCAATTCAGTTGACAAACTGAAAGAGAAAAAGAAAAACTTTTACAAACTCTGTTTGCTCTTGTTGTTGTAAACATGAAAAGCCAGCATTCAAGTTTCAGCAATTATTATGAACTAACCATACTCACAATGACACGTAGGTCTCACAATTACTCATATCAATAGCATAACAGCTAGCGAGCCATAATAATAAAACTCGGATGACAACACTTTCTCAAAATAATCATAACATGATATAACAAAATGATATCTTGCTAGCCCTTTCTGAGACCGCAAAACATAAATGCAGAGCACCTTTAAAGATCAAGGACTGACTAAACATTGTAATTCATGGTAAAAGAGATCCAGTCAAGTCATACCCAATATAAACCAATAATAAGGAATGCAAATGACAGTGTGCCCTCCAGCGGGTGCTTTTTAATAAGAAGGGTGATGACTCAACATATAAGTAAATAGATAGGCCCTTCGCAAAGGGAAGCAGGGATTTGTAGAGGTGCCAGAGCTCGATTTTACAATAGAGATTGAATAACATTTTGAGTGGCATACTTTCATTGTCAACATAACAACTAAAAGACGACGATATCTTCCATGCTAAACAGATTATAGGCGGTTCCCAAACAGAATGGTAAAGTTTATACTCCCCTTCCTCCACAAGCATCAATCCATGGCTTGCTCGAAACAACGAGTGCCTCCAACATTCAATGGGTCCCAAGGAGAGTTTTGTTTGCAGTTATTTTGATTTAGTTTGCATAAAGCATGGGACTGGGCATCCCGGATACCAGCCATTTTCTCGTGAATGAGGAGCGGAGTCCACTCCTCTTGAGAATAACCCGCCTAACACGGAAGATAAGGGCAACTCTAGTTGACATATGAGCTATTCGAGCATGCAAAACAGAATGTTTATTTGAAGGTTTAGAGTTTAGCACATACAAATTTACTTGGAACGGCAGGTAAATACCGCATATAGGTAGGTATAGTGGACTCATATGGAATAACTTTGGGGTTTAAGGAGTTTGGATGCACAAGCAGTATTCCCGCTTAGTACAGGTGAAGGCTAGCAAAAGGCTGGGAAGCGACCAACTGAGAGAGCGACAACAGTCGTAAACATGCATTAAAACTAATTCACACCGAGTACAAGCATGAGTAGGATAAAATCCACCATGAACATAAATATCATGAAGGCTATGTTGATTGGATTCAACTACATGCGTGAACATGTGCCAACTCGAGTCACTCAATGCATTTAAAGGAGGATACCTTCCCATCATACCACATAATAATCATTCTAATAGAATGTTGGCACGCAAGGTAAACCATTATAACTCATAGCTATTCAAGCATGGCACAAGCAACTATAATCTCTAAATTTCATTGCAAATATGTTTACTTCATAATAGCTGAATTAAGAATGATGAATCATCATATTTACAAAAACAAGAGAGGTCGAGTTCATACCAGCTTTTCTCTTCCCAATAAGTCCATCATATATCATCATTATTGCCTTTCACTTGCACGACCGAACGGTATGTATAATAATAAGAGTGCACGTGCATTGGACTAAGCTGGAATCTGCAAGCATTCAACTCAAGAGAGAAGAAAAGTAATATGGGCTCGAAGTTAAATAAACAATCATGCATATAAGAGCCACTAAGCATTTTCAATATGGTCTTCTCGACCCCCAAAGAAAGGAAAAGAAATAAAAACTATTTACACGGGAAAGCTCCCAACAAGTAAAAGAAGAACGGGAAATATTTTTGGGTTTTCTTTTTAATTCTACTACAAGCATGGAAAGTAAACTAACTATTTTTTTTGGTTTTTCTCAAGGTTTATCAAACACACAAGAAGAAAGTAGGAAAAAGAAAGTAAACTAGCATGGATAATACAATGAAAGAGTATGAGCACCGACATCTAGCAATGAGTGTGTGTAAACATGAATGTAATGTCGGTGGGAAATACGTACTCCCCCAAGCTTAGGCTTTTGGCCTAAGTTGGTCTATTGCCAGGGATAGCCTGGCGGATACCCGTAGGTGAAGCTAGGGTCAGGCTGCGATGAGGAAGACTCTGACTGCCACTGGCTGGCAGCCTCCTCTGGATCCCAAGAATAAATAGATAGTCGTGGAGGCTCATCTTGTGGCTCCGGCTCCGGGGCTGGTGCAGGGTTCCGATAGGCTTGAACAGCCGACCACGAAACGATGTGAGGTTCTGCAGACAAGTTAAACAAAGAAGGAGCAGGCAAAGTAATAGTCTCAGGATGTTGTTTATCAAAGTATAATTTATATTTGAGCTCCCCATCGCGACTCTTAACAAGAAAATCATGCACTATCATACTCTTATAATCTAAATAAGCATGGGGCAGCGCTGTTTCTTCTTTCTCCTCATGCCTAATAGGTATTTCAAAATGTTCAGCTAGGTGTGAAGCATAAATGCCTCCAAAGATGGGGCCCTTAGTACGGTTCAGACTTAACCGTCTAGCAACAATTCCACCCATACTAACAGAGTTATTGCGGTATAAACCATGGAGCAAAATAATAATATCAGGAATACTAAGGTTCCCACAGTTCCCGCGTCCAATCAAGCAACGACTAGCAAATAAGGCAAAGTAGCATAAAACAGGATAATGTATGCTAGTTATCCTTGCATCAGAAACCTTCCTGGTTTCTCCCACAGTGATAGTGTTAATAAAAGCTTCTACTTCATTACGGTGGGGTTCATCTAAGGTGCCCTCAAAGGGTATTCTGCAAACCTCGCAGAATTCAGCTAATGTCATCTCTTTAGCAACGTCATATAAATGAAACTCTACTGTTGGAGGTGATTTCTTAGGGAAAAAGTAGAAGTTTTGCACAAAAGTATTTGTGAGTAAGAGATACTGATGACATTGGTCATGGAGGAAGTCGGTGAGGCCGGCGTTCTCAATCAATAAATAGAAATCCTCATAAATCCCGGCTCTCCTCGAGAAGTCATCGGAAGGCCATTCACACGGCCGGACCTCCGCGGTGCGGGGCAAATTGAATTTGGGCTTCTCCTCTTCTTCCTTTTGTTTTTCCTTAGAGCTTCGGCTTGATGAGCCCCTCAAAATTCTCTTCATTATTTCTAAAACAATCTGAAATTTTTAGTAACTTCAAATAAAAGTGAACCAACTTCAATAAAATTGATAGTAACAACTCCCACAAGTGCCTAGAGCCTATATAAAGCATTGGAACTACTTAGAACCATATAAATTTGACATCTAAGCTCAAGAACATGGTCACCTATGCAGCACAAATTTGCAATGAATATAGCACTAGAACAAAAACTAATTGGACCAATGGAGGAGTCACATACCAAGGAACAATCTCCCCAAGCAGTTTTGTGAGAGGTGCTTTGAGCAAGGAGATCGAAAATCACAGCAACGGGGGCCGGAACTCGTGCTTGAGTTGGTTTTTCGTGTTTGTGTGAGGCAGAGGAAGAAGATGGGTGTAGGAATAAGTGGAGGAGGGCCACCGTGGGCCCACGAGGCAGGGGGGCGCGCCCAGGGGGTAGGGAGCGCCCTCCACCCTCGTGGCCAGGTGGCAGCTCCCCCTGTGGTAATTTTTGCACAGTAAATTCTCAAATATTCCTGAAAAAATCATATTAAATTGGCATGGCATTCTGAGGACTTTTATTTTCGGGATATTTTATATTGCACGGATAAGTCAGGAGACAGACAGAAAAATATTATTTTTACTTTATTTCTAATAAATAACAGAAAATATAAAGAGGGTACAGAAGGTTGTGCTTCTAGTTTCATCCATCTCGTGATCATCAAAATGAACCCACTAACAAGGTTGATCAAGTCTTGTTAACAAACTCATTCCGTATAATCCCGGAACCGAAGAAATTTCGAATGACACTAAGTTACCTCAACGGGGATATGAAAATCCCCAACAATAAGAATATCATACTATTTCTTGATAGTAGGGAGAGGAAATTCAAAACCTCCAAATATAATCGATGGAACTTTTCCAATAGAGTTGATACTATAAACTTGAGGTTGTTTCCTCGGAAAATGTACCGTGTGCTCATTGCCATTAACATGAAAAGTGACATTGCCTTTGGTGCAATCAATAACAGCCCCTACAGTATTAAGGAAAGGTCGTCCAAGAATAATAGACATACTATCATCCTCGGGAATATCAAGAATAACAAAGTCCGTTAAAATAGTAACGTTCGCAACTACAACAGGCACATCCTCACAAATACCGACAGGTATAGTAGTTGATTTATCAGCCATTTGCAAAGATATTTCAGTAGATGTCAACTTATTCAAGTCAAGTCTACGATATAAAGAGAGAGGCATAACACTGACACCAGCTCCAAGATCACATAAAGCAGTTTTAACATAATTTCTTTTAATGGAGCATGGTATAGTAGGTACTCCTGGATCTCCCAGTTTCTTTGGTATTCCACCCTTAAAGGTATAATTAGCAAGCAAGATGGAAATTTCAGCTTTAGGTATCTTTCTTTTATTAGTAATAATATCCTTCATATACTTAGCATAAGGATTTGTTTTGAGCACATCAGTTAAACGCAAAAAGATGGGTCTAATCATTTCAGCAAAGCGCTCAAAATCCTCATCATCCTTTTTCTTGGATGGTTTCAGAGGAAAAGGCATGGGTTTCTGAACCCATGGTTCCCTTTCTTTACCATGTTTCCTAGCAACGAAGTCTCTTTTATCATAACATTGATTCTTTGATTGTGGGTTATCAAGATCAACAACGGGTTCAACTTCTACACCATTATCATTACTAGGTTGAGCATCAACATGAACATTATCATTAACATTATCACTAGATTCATGTTCATCACTTGATTGTGTTTCAGCATCAGAAACAGAGATATCATTTGGATTCTTAGGTGGTTCAGCAATAGGATCACTAGAAGTTTGCAAAGTCCTATCATTTTTCTTTTTCTTCCTCTTAGAAGAACTAGGTACATCAATATTATTTCTCTGAGAATCTTGTTCGATTCTCTTAGGGTGGCCTTCAGGATACACAGGTTCCTGAGTCATTCTACCAGTTCTAGTAGCCACTCTAACAACATAATCACTTTTCTTACTATTCATTTCAGCAAGCACTTCTTTCTGAGCTTTAAGTACTTGTTCTACTTGAGTGGTAACCATAGAAGCATGTTTGCTAACAAGTTTAAGTTCACCTCTAATATCAGCCATATAATCACCTAAGCGTTTAATCATAAAGGTATACTGTTTTAATTGTCTACCAAAATAAGCATTAAAATCATCTTGCTTAAAGATAAAGTCATCAAACTCATCCAAGCACTGACTAGCAATTTTAGTAGGAGGGACTTCAGCTTTATCATATCTATAGAGAGAATTTACCTTTACTACCTGTGTCGGGATATCGGGAGGTTCTTCAGTAAATAAGCAATTGAGATCATATACTTCTTCAACAAGCGGTAAATTAAGACCATGTATTTCTTCAATAGGAGGTAAATTCTTAACATCTTCAGCTTTAATACCTTTTTCTTTCATAGATTTCTTTGCCTCTTGCATATCTTCGGGACTGAGAAATAGAATACCTCTCTTCTTCGGAGTTGCTTTAGGAATAGGCTCAGTAATTGGCTCAAGAACTGGCTCAGGAGGTAGCTCGGGAGGTGCCCAATTATTTTCATTAGCCAACATATTATTCAATAGAATTTCAGCGTCATCCGGTGTTCTTTCCCTGAAAAGAGAACCAACACAACTATCCAGGTAATCTCTAGAAGCATCAGTTAGTCCATTATAAAAGATATCAAATATTTTAGGTTTCTTAAGAGGATGATCAGGCAAATCATTAAGTAACTTGAGAAGCCTCCCCCAAGCTTGTGGGAGACTCTCTTCCTCAATTTGCACAAAGTTGTATATTCCCTCAAAGCAGCTTGTTTCTTATGAGCATGGAAATATTTAGCAGAGAAGTAATAAATCATATCCTGGGGACTTTGCACACAACCAGGATCAAGAGAATTATACCATATCTTAGCATCACCCTTTAATGAGAACGGAGATATCTTAAGTAAATAAAGGTAGCGTGATCTCTCATTATTAGTAAACAGGATAGCTATATCATTTAACTTAGTAAGATGTGCCACAACAATTTCAGATTCATAGACATAAAAAGGATCAGATTCAACCAAAGTAATTATATCTGGATCAACAGAAAAGTCATAATAGTCCTGATCAGGAACACACATAGGTGAAGTAACAAAAGCAGGGTCTGGTTTCATTCTACCTCTAAAAGATTCTTTACTCCATTTAACTAGCAACCTCTTAAGTTCCTGACTATCCTGGTGTCAGGACCCCGATTCTATGCCACACCGATCTAGCATGTAACACCTCATATCACTTTGCGGCCTCACGCACGGTATTCCCATGGGTGTCGCCTTACCATGCCCGGGACCGTTTGCGCCTTTTGGCACACGTATATGATGGTGTCGCTAGCATCCATATGACAAGAACCCGGGCTGACATGGCTAGTCATGAACCCAAAGTGGCACTAACTTACAGGGACATGCATACATGACCTAGCAACGAATGTGTCGGTCATCAGCGAGTGAATCCGGGCCGTAGTAGGCTAACAGGACTCCGGTAGACACCGCGTGACATTTCCCCGAAGGGACAGACACAGGAACGAAGAAGGAAACATGCCGGCCAGCCTAAGTGTTCCGGAGCAGTAGCAAGCTACCAGGGCTCAGTGGAAGCACTAGGAGACATTTCCCGGTAAGAGAGGCTACTAAGGATAAACAACTAGATAGTCAGATCCCACACATAGCAATACACATTACACGTACGCATAACATGCAAGTATGTGCTGTACAACATGGCATCACAGCATAACTCAACAACTCATATAGATAAAGGCTCAGAAGAGCCATCATATCATTTATTACAAACAGGGGTCACATGACCCAACATTCAGAGCAGACAAGCAACAAGCGGAAGCATTACATGTCTGGGTATAGACATCTACAAATGAAAAAGGCTGAAGAGCCTGACTATCTACAACATCCTATCAAGATCGTAGCTGAGGTACAAGCTACTCGTCGAAGCCCACAAGAACACTAGTAAGATCGAAGTCTCCGCTGCAAAAACATAAATAAAGCAACATGAGTACAAAGGTACTCAGCAAGACTTACATCAGATCCTATCATACATGCATTTGTATCAAGAGGGTATTGTGGGGTTTAGTTGCAGCAAGCCAGCCTTGACTCTGTGGCTATCCTGTTCTATGCCTACCAAAACTTCTTTGAGGTGATATGGCGCACACGAGTCCACTAATCACCACACGATACACTACTATGGATTCATCCCCGTCTCCCTACGAGAAGGTCATCCATAGCACTCACACTTGTCTTGAGCATCTTATAGTATCCACTTCAAGTTGTCTATGTACCATGTAAGCATCCAAGCAGTCCATAACCGCGGACCCGGCTATTCAAATAGATCATGTTAACCCTGCAGGGGTGTACTTCACACACGCTCTCGCCACTTACCGCCATGTACACGTCATGTATCTCGGCAACCTTCAAGCGGAAGCCTGGCGAGGGTGTCGGCCACGACCTGACTAACCACACAAGACTCTAGCCCAGGTTTATCGCCTATTCGGGTTCCATCCGCAAGGGGATCCGGCCGGGGTGTCGCTCACGGCCCCAAACGATGTGTGCAGGGTTCCCGAGCCCACCATCCGGGTGCCACTCGGTACACCAGGCCACATGTGCCTAGTCTGTCGCAAGCCCACCCTGCCGGGTGCCACTTGGTAGAAAAATAGCACTACCTACAAACACCAGAAACTAGTTGCGACTCCTGGACAGAGATCAAGTTGGTTAATAAGTCGAGAGAGTCAATTAAGGATCCCAATGTGTGGTAGTATCGAGTCATTGGACAACATACATAGAACTCAATGCTTAAGGACGGTTCCAATGAGACAACCCACCATGTACTCCTACATGGCCTCTCACCGCTACCTTTACCAAATCGTGTTCACACACTTCACTCTCAGCATCAGAACATATCATAACACTCCAATTCATTCCCAATGAATCAGACCTGACACAACTCTAAGCAATAGCAGGCATAGCATGGTAGGAACACAACATGGCTCAATCAACTCCTACACATGCTAGTGGGTTTCAACTATTTACTGTGGCAATGACAGGTCATGCAGAGGAATGGGTTCAACTACCGCAACACAAAGTAGCAGATGAATCGTTGTTGTCCTAATGCAATAACTGAGAGTAGGAGCGAGAGAGTAGGATTGTATTGGAATGAACAAGGGGGTTTGCTTTCCTGGTAGATCAACAGAAGGGGCACTGCTCCTTAGACAGGTACTCTGGAACGGTCTCCGGAGCAGGACCTATCGAGAAGGAACGGTGTTTATAATCAAAACACAAGCATATGCAACTATATGATGCATGAACATGGCATGAAGATGTGATGTGGTTTGTGCTAATGCAGCTAGCATTCTATTTGGATGAAGTCAATTTGAATCAAGGATTTAAATGCAACTCCAAGTAAGCTCTTTATAAATGCCCTTTTTAGTGTTTCACTTATACAGTAGGTATAAGTTGGTTTGTCATGCATGAAACTAGTACAGATGGAAAGATTGCATTTTTCTGATAATTTTTCATATATAAATCATTTCAATCTGAGCTACGGTTGAATTTCTATGATCGTTTGAAGTTTGAATCATTTTCTGGAATTTCCTGATTAATTTTAAATCCAGAAAATGAATAACTGCGTCAGCCTGACGTCAGCGTGACGTCAGTGAGTCAACGGCCAGGTCCAGGTCAAACCTGACCAGTGGGACCCATACGTCAGTGTCATGGTTAATTAACGGAGTTAATTAATTGTCAAGCTAATCTTAAACTAAAAATGAGCAGGGCCGGGCCCCACATGTCATTGTCACAGGGGGGGGGTTAGTTAGCGGGGTTTACCCGGTCAATCCCGCCGGGGTTTAGCCGCCGGCGAGGCCGAAGGCGGAGGAGGGGCTCGAGATCGTTGCTCCGGCGACCATTTGGGCGGCGGATACTACTGGAAAGGAGCCAGTGCTCCTCCGCGTCATCTGGAGCAAGTGGGGAAGGTGGGGACGGCCGGAGCTCACCGGAGCGGAGCTCGGGGCGGCGGCCGGAGTTCGGGCGCGAGCGGGGATGTGGCTGCGGTGTGCGAGGGCGAGAACGAAGAGGGGGAGGAGGAGAAGCAGCTCACCGCGGTTGCAGCGGGCATCAAAGCAGGCTCGGGGGCGGCCGGACGATGACGGGTGGGCGGTGGAGATCCACGGCGGCCGGCGGTGAAGAAGACGACGGTGGCAATGATGGAGGCCGTCCAGAGGCGTGCGACTTGACGAGGAGGGAGAGGGGGTCGCGGAGGAGCTGTGGAGCGCGTCAGGGAGGCGCGGCAGTGGCCGAGGCCTCGGTGGCTGTGGACGGCGGCGACGGCGGTCTCGGCCGTGAGAGAGAAAGCGAGGGAGAGGAGAGGAGAGGACCGGGGGAGAGTGAGAGGGGTACGGGGCGGCGCGTGGCGTCGCATGGAGCATCCAGAGCGACAAGAGGGAGGACAGGCAGGTAGGGAGGGAGGAGGTGGCGTGGCGTGTCGGGCACGCGCCCATCCTCCCGTCGAGGACGAAGACGACAGAGGAGGGGGGCCAGGTGGGCTGGGCTGGCCAACTGGGCCGGCCAGGCCGCACAGGAACGGGCTGCACAGGGAGGTAAGCGCCAGGTAAGTCTCTTCTCCCTTTTATTTTTCTTTTCTATTTTTTGACATTTGTTTTGATTTAATTAAAATACTAAATCATTTTATTTTCTTATGCCAATTTTTATAGAAGCTAGTTATATTATTCCAGAGCTCCTTAATAAATGGCATAGTTTTTGGACATATATTATATATATAACATATATATATCCAAGGCAAAATAATTACTGGATTAATCCAAATGACCAAAATAAATACTTATGAGCTCCTAAAAATATTGTTTTGATTTTTATCTCTGTCCAATATTATCAGGGAGCAAGATGAACATTTTCCTGGACCTTTTTGGAGAAATTTTTATCTGGGTCATTTCCAGAAATGATTCTGAGGGTTTCACAAATCCTCATTTCAAATTTAAATGGAATTTAAACATGATGCACAAATGACTAGCTAGCCTTGAGCATACCAGAACTAGGGATGTGACTACTTGCCCCCACTTGAAAGAATATCGTCTCGAGATTCAGGGGTCGACGGAAAGAAAGTGGGGTACTCCAGTCGAAGACGATCTTCTCGCTCCCAAGTAGCTTCTCTCTCGGAATGATGAGACCACTGAACCTTTAGAAACTTGATGTTATGACGTCGAGTGACACGCTCTGCTTGATCAAGAATGCGAACTGGATACTCTCGATATGTGAGGTTATCTTGGAGATCAAGCGTTTGGTGGTCCATTCCGCGGATAGGATCCGAGAAGCAACGCCTGAGTTGAGAGACGTGGAAGACATCATGCACTCTGGAAAGATGTGGGGGTAGTTCCAACTGGTAGGCAACCTCTCCTCGTTTAGCGAGAATGCGAAAAGGACCAATGTAAGGAGGAGCCAACTTGCCCTTGATACCGAAACAATGGGTACCCTTCAAAGGAGTAACCCGAAGGTAAGCTTTGTCGCCAACTTCATAAGTCATATCCTTATGATGACGATCATACTGGCTCTTTTGACGAGACTGGGCTGTTTTCAAATTCTCACGAATGATGCGAACTTGCTCTTCTGCCTCCTGGATCATGTCCGGTCCAAAGAATTGTCTTTCACCGGTTTCTGACCAGTTCAATGGTGTTCAACATCTTCGTCCATAGAGAATCTCAAAAGGAGCTTTCTTGAGACTGGATTGATAGCTATTGTTATAAGCAAACTCGGCAAAAGGAAGACATTTCTCCCAATCCATACCGAATGAGATAACGCAAGCTCTAAGCATGTCTTCGAGAATTTGGTTGACCCTTTCCACCTGACCACTCGACTGAGGGTGGAAAGCGGTACTGAAGGAAAGATGGGTTCCCATGGCAGTTTGGAAACTCTCCCAGAAATGAGAAGTGAAAAGACTACCACGGTCTGAATTGATCTCTAGTGGAACACCATGAAGTGATACTATTCGAGAAATATATAAGTCAGCTAGCTGACTAGCAGTGATACTCTTTCGAACAGGTAGGAAGTGCGCCACTTTGGAGAGACGATCAACGACTACAAAGATAGCGTTATTCCCTCTCTTGGTCCTGGGAAAGTCGGTGATGAAGTCCATACCAACTTTATCCCACTTCCATTCAGGAATAGCTAAAGGCTGAAGGGTGCTAGCAGGTCTTTGATGCTCTGCCTTAACGCAACGACAAACGTCATAGTTAGCAATAAACCGAGCAATTTCTCTCTTCATCCTAGTCCACTAGAACCTCTAGCGTAGGTCCTGATACATCTTAGTACTACCGGGATGAATTGTGAGAGAAGATTCATGCATCTCCTTAAGAATCAGTTGTCGAAGATGCTGCTTCTTGGGGACCACCAGGCAGTTCCCAAAGAAAATGACACCTCGATCATCAACAGAGAAACTACCAGCAGCTCCCTTCTTCACGTTATCCTTGATTCGAGAAATACCCGTATCATACTGCTGGCTAGTTATGATCTGATCCTCAAGAGTAGGTTTCGCCACCAAGGTAGAAAGGAATCCGTGAGGAGCAATGTGAAGATTAAGCTTACAGAATTCCTCATGGAGAAGTGGTTGGCCCTGCTGCAACATGAGATTGTTGCAATAGGATTTACGACTTAGTGCATCAGCCATGACATTGACTTTTCCTGGGGTGTATGTAATCCCTAGATCATAATCTGAGATCACTTCCAACCAACGTCTTTGCCTAAGGTTCAGATCTGGTTGGTTGAAGATATACTTGAGACTCTGGTGATCGGTGTAGATCTCGCAACGTTTACCAAGAAGGTAATGCCGCCAGGTCTTGAGTGCATAGACTACGGCTGCAAGCTCTAAATCATGTGTAGGATAATCTCCTCATGTGGATGCAACTGTCGAGATGCATAGGCAATCACATGACGATCCTGCATAAGAATGCAACCTAGTCCCTGTCGTGAGGCATCGCAGTAGATAACAAAGTCTTTAGTGAAATCCGGTGGCACAAGTATGGGAGCAGAAGTCAGACGTCTTTTCAGTTCCTGAAAACTGTACTCGCACTGTGGGGACTACTCAAACTTTTTATCTTTCTTGAGGAGTTCCGTGAGGGGTTTGGCTACTTTGGAGAAGTTTTCAACAAAGCGGCGACAATAGCTGGCTAGACCAAGGAAACTCCTAACTTGTTTAACGGTTTCAGGTGGAGTCCAATCAAGAACGGCCTTAACTCTCTCAGGATTGACAGCAATGCCCTTACCAGAGATTACGTGGCCTAGGTAGGTCACTTCTGGCAACCAAAATTCACACTTGGAGAACTTGGCGTAAAGGCGGTGCTCTCTAAGTTTTCTAGCACAAGTCGAAGATGTTCGGCATGCTCTTCCTCATTCTTCGAGTAAATAAGAATGTCATCGAGGTAAACCACGACGAACTTATCTAATCTCCATGAAGATCGAGTTCATCAAGCGGGAGAAAGTAGCTGGAGCATTGGTTAGACCGAAGGACATGACGGTGTACTCGTACTGGCCATAATGAGTGACAAAGGCCGTCTTAGGAATGTCCCCATTTCTGATCTTGATTTGGTGGTAGCCTAACCTCAAATCCATCTTGGAGAAGACTGAGGATCTAGAGAGCTGATCGTATAGATCGTTGATCCTGGGGAGCAGATATTTGTTCTTTATCGTGACCAAATTAACGGGACGATAATCTACAACCATCCGGTCCGTACCATCCTTCTTCTTGACGAACAAGCCCAAGGAGAAGAACTACTACGGATGAAACCCTTTTGCAAGGACTCATCAAGTTGTTTCTTAAGCTCGGCTAGTTCTAAGGGTGCCATTTTGTAAGGTCTCCTAGAGATTGGAGCAGTTCCTGGGATAAGATCTAAGACGAACTCTACGTCTCTGTCAGGCGGAACACCTGGCAGTTCCTCTGGAAAGACATCCGGAAAGTCATGAACTACCGGGATATCTTCAAGGTCAGGGAGAGGGCTGGCATTAAGAGAATAGAGCTGACACTTTCCAACTCTGGTGGAGACAGTGACTATCTTGCCAGATGGGTGTGTAAGCTGAATAGATCTGGTGTAACAATCAATCTTGGCATGATGAGCTGTCATCCAGTCCATACCCAAGATGATGTTAATATCTAAGGACTTGAGGGCTACAAGTGATGCAAGAAATACAAGTCTATCAACAAGGATTTCATTACCATAGCTGATTCTGGTAGTTTGCCATCTAGACCCCGGGGTTTGGATTTCAAGTGGTGTTGGCATATCACAAAATGACATGTCGTGCAAACGAGCATAGCCTTCAGAGATGAAAGAATGAGATGCTCCAGTATCGAATAGAACCGATGCTGGATGACAATTGACAAGGAGTGTACCAAGAACGACATCCGGATCATCATGAGCGTCTTTAGCTGAGACGTGATGCACACGTCCATGTTCAGTGGGGGCTGACTTGACACTGATCATCTTGCGTGATGGCTTACCACGGCCAACAAACTTCTCAGGCGGGGGTGGAGCATAACTAGTCTTGAAAGTGCGTTATATCGACTAGAGGGGGGGGGTGAATAGGCGATTTTTATGAATTCTTCACTGAGGAATTTCCCGGTGAGGAAATTCCTTAGCGAAGAACTACTAGCAGCGGAATAAGTACTCAGAAGTAAGCATAACAGAATACAAGCATGGTCATCAAGATGAAACGAAGACAAGCACTGAGTACAGAAAGCGTAATCACAGGATAACACAAGGTGAAGACAAACAGACTGAAGAAATTGATCTGAGGAAATTGAGAAAGTCTTCAGTCGAAGTCTTCAAACACAGATATGAACAAACACTCAACACAGTAATGAGGAAATGAAAGGGTTGAGGAAATAGAACCAGTTAGGTTGGTGAAGACAATGATTTGGTAGACCAGTTCCAACTGCTGTCTCAGTTGTACGTCTAGTTGGAGCGGCTGAGTATTTAAACTCGAGGACACACAGTCCCGGACACCCAGTCGCTAAGCACGCAGCTCAGGACACCCAGTCCTCACCGTATTCTCCTTGAACTAAGGTCACACAGACCTCGTCCAATCACTCGTGGTAAGTCTTCAGGCGACTTCCAAACCTTCACAGACTTGGTCACTCGGCGATCCACAATTCCTCTTGGATGCTCTAGACCATGACGCCTAACCGTCTGGAAGAAGCACAGTCTTCAAAGGTAACAAGCGTCGGATCCACGCAGGATCAATTTCTTCAGTGATGCTCAATCACTTTGGGTCTGTAGGGGTTTGGTTTTGGGTTTTCCTCACTCGATGATTTTCGCTCAAAGTCCTCGGAGGATGGGTTGCTCTCAAATGACAAGTGTCAAGTTCTCTCGGAGCAGCCAACCAGCTAGTGGTTGTAGGGGGCGGCTATTTATAGCCTAGGGAGCAGCCCGACATGATAAGACATAAATGCCCTTCAATGATATGACCGTTAGGTGGATAAGATATTTTGGGACAGCTGGCGCGCAGCACAGCAACGGTCAGAAATTTGACTCTCAAATTCCTCAGGGCTATCATGTTCCTCACTGTGTAGGCAATTCGCACTGGCGAATTCCTAACTCCTCAGTCAGAACAAATTCATCAGCGACCAGAAGAACTTCGTCTCTGTCACTGAAGAAAGTGACTAAACTGTATGAGATTTCCAAAGGCTTCACTCGAAGGGATTGGTAGGTGTAGGATTTTGAGTTGAGCATCACATGGAAAATTTTCCTTAGTATTTCCTCGACCCCCTTTAACAGTACGGTGTTTCCTATGACTCAAGAAGAGAAAATGAAACTACGAAAACAAAAGTCTTCACACTTCATGTTCCTCAAATGAATACCAAGTCTTCAAGGTCACACCAATTTCTTCACTTTCAAAGTCTTCAGAAAGTCTTCAGAATATCAAAGTCTTCAGTCGAAGAACTTCATTTTTAGGGGTCGACTTTCTCTGTAAATATCAAACTCCTCATAGACTTATAGACCTGTGTACACTCACAAACGCATTAGTCCCTTAACCTATAAGTCTTCAATACACCAAAATCACTAAGGGGCACTAGATGCACTTACAATCTCCCCCTTTTTGGTGATTGATGACAATATAGGTTAAGTTTTCAGCGGGGATAAATGTATGAAGTGTAAATACTGATATTGAGGAATTTGATAGCAAGATATAGAAGAACTCCTCCTGTAGATGTGCATAGTGAGGAATTTGCGTTTGAGGCAATGCACATTTGAAGAGTTGAATCATGGAGATCTCCCCCTATATCTTGTAATTCATACACGCATTTGATATATTATATGAAGAATTTGAAATGCATGATGAAATATGGTGCCTGATGAGATTCAGCATGCGTGCAATGTCATTAACGAGGAATAAGCATGCTGAAAGCATCAAAAGCATAATGCAACAAAAGTATCAGCGCACCATCGGGTTTAAGATTACAACTCGATCCAAATAAAAGTTTCAGAAGAACGAGAGTTGTAACTTAAAAAAATGCCCTTAATATAGACCCGCTTGAAGACTAACTCAGATTTCTCCCCCTTTGTCATCAAATGACCAAAAGGATTGAAACTGAGGACTAACGCCCCTGAAGAATTTCAAGTCGATGGAGGAGCGCCAGCGTTGTCGGGGTTGTTTGTTGTAGCAGGGCCTGCCGTAGTGTCGTCCAAATCTTCATTCTCATCAGTGTCACGCGATGAAGAATAAGAGCTGGCCACCAGTGGAGGAATTTTGATCCTCTTGAATTTCTTCGGAGGAGGTGCAGACCAGTCAAATTCTTCCTTGAGACCCATAGTCTTCAGTTCTTTAGCGCTATAGACATGAGTGAGGACAGCCCAGGTGCGGTTGAAGGTTTCATGAAGGTAGTATTGGTTCTTCTTCACTGCATTGTGTGTTGAGGTCATATTGTGAAGAAGTGCACCAAACTGATGCTTTACCCATTTGTGATTGCGATCAACCTTCTGATGAAGACTGAGGAGTAACTCACGGTCAGTCATCACCCTGGGTGCTGTGGCTTGAGGATTTTGCTTGGCTGAGGTATTTGCGGCAGAGTCATGTGTGGCAGAGTCGTCATTGGTAGAGTAAGATGTAGCCTTGCGAAATTGACCATCCAATGGACGAATGCCTTCATCGATCACAGCAGCCGCCTTGCCTTTATCATCATCTGATGAAACTGTCCGTTTGAGGACTTCAATGGGAGGCAAGTAGCTGCCGTGGTTCAGAGTGTCAGCTTTGTAATTCAGTGAAGATCTTGCCCTGATGAATCTCATAATCCAAGGCGCATAGGGCTTCAGCTCGAATGGTGACATAGCAATATTGGCCAGAGTCCTCATGAAGAAATCATGGAAGTTGACGGGAACGCCATGAATGATGTTGAAAAGTATATTCTTTATGATGCCAATGACTTCTTCATCATTTGAGTCGTGGCCTTTGATAGGACTCATTGTCTTCGTCAGAATGCGATAGACAGTCCGAGGCACATAGAGTAATTCCTTGACGAGGAATTTGGTTCGTGGGGCCTGCCCAGGCTTCAAGGGCTTCATGAGCACTTGCATATAGTGATTTGTCAGTTCAGGGTCACTGTAGGTGCAACGTGCACTGTCATGGGGAGAATTAAGAGGAAGGACACGAAGCAATTCAGTTGCCGGTGCCTTGTAGTGAGTGTTTTCAGTCATCCAGTCCAACACCCATGAGTTGACAACTTCAGCGTCTCCAGTGATATGCAGTGTCGCGTAGAACTGAAGAATGAGTTCTTCATTCCAATCGCAAATGTCCGTGCAGAAATTTAGTAATCCTGCATCGTGAAGAACACTGAGGACTGGCTCGAAGCATGGCAGAGATTCCATATCCACGTGAGGAATATGTGCATGATTGAAGATTTTGTCTTTGTCAAACATCACAGAGGAATAGAAGTTGGCCTGACTAGCAGTCCAGAAACGCCTCTTCCTTATGCGAGCAGAGTCATAGGGGTTGTAGTTAGTGAAGAATACATGCTCGGCAAAGAAGTCTTTAGCCTTGAACTTCTGTTTGCTTGAGAACGGATTCTTTGGCTTTGGCAGAGGGGTGTCAGTGAGTTGCATCACCACCTCAGGAATCGCGAGCTTAGGTTCTTCAGGCTGAGGAATTTCTGGTTCCTCTTCGTGTGCAATCTGAGGATCAGCAGCAGCAGGTTCTTTAGCACTAGCGGCTGGAATGTCTTCATGCACAGAGGGAGTGGGTTGAGTTTCTTCAGATCCCATTTGAACTGTTGTTGCAAGGGACTGAGGAGTCTGTTGGATAGGTGTGAAGAGAGGAGTATTGGGATGCTGACTTTCCCAAAAGTCATCATTCATCACAGGTGTGGTGCATCCTATATCCACATCTTCATCTTCAATTTCCTCAACACCAGCCTCTTCAGCTGTGAACTGAGGCATAGGTGAGGAAATGACTGGCGTTGAAGGGATTTCGTCCACTTCAATTTCTTCATCAATCTGCTCTGACGAAGCAGCAGAATGATTTCCTTTATCAGATCCGCTTGGGATCTCATAGTCTTCTCCAAAAGGAACAAGGTCCTTTGATGGCATGGAGGAAATTCGAACAACATTAATAGGATTTTCAAATGAGCTGGTCATTGGCTTCATTTTCTTCGCAGCCGAAGAATTTGACGCAGCTGATGCCTTCTATTTCTTGACTGCAGCTCGCTCTGCAGCCTTGGTCTTCTTCACATCAGAGGCAGATGGAAGAATTGGAGTTGGTGTAGGCGCGGGAGGAGCTGAGGAATCTGGTTCATTTTCTTCAGGCGCAACTGATGCAGTTGCTCCGATCTCTTCAGTTTCTTCAGGCGCACCACTAGTGGATGCCCTGGCAATTTCTTCAGCGGCTGGAATTTCTTCACCAGCCCTGGAACTAGCATTTTCTTCAGCAGGCTGAAAGTCATCAGCGGTGCTGGCATGTTCTTCAGCAGGCTGAGCAGAGTCTGCAGCCTGAAGATTTTCTTGTTGTGATGGGGCTGCAACATTTGTGAATTTCTTCGTTAGATTGATGAATCTTACTTTAGCTCCTTGCCAATCAACATAGTAGGCATCAAAGTCTTTGCTGAGGGCTTGAATTTCAGACTGAGCCTAGAGAAGTTCCTCAGGTGTCATTCTGACAACGTTATTCTTCAGGAGCTTCTCCTTTCTGTATTGAGCTTTCTTGATCTCTCTTGCCTTTTCAAACTTCCATTTCTCCTCAGTGATGAAATGGGTCAGCATGTGACTTTGACCAGAGATCAGATGAAAATCAGGCATTCGGGTGTTTGGATCCTTGTGCTAGAGATCAATGTAATCGAGGATTTTCCTCGGATCCAAAAGCAGTGGCACAGATGTGCCTTTGGCTCTAGCGGCCTTCACCTGTCTGTCTCTGATGATTTCTGCAAGTTCATCATCAGAAGGCACATGGAATGCGACCTGTTTCTTCTTTGGACTTTGCCGAGGACCTCGTCCAGCTGTTGCTTTGGTCTTCAAAAGTGTGGGGCCTGATGAGGAAATTGGTGTAGCTGAGGAACTTGCTGAAACACCAAAGGAAATCGAGAAACCAGCAGTCCTTTGGCATGTAGCCAGATGCACAGGAGCTGAGGACTTTGAAGGAGCTGCTGAGGACTTTGGTGGAGCAGTAGCAGTGTGAGGAATTTGCCGTGAGGGCATTGCTGAGGAACTTGGCCGTGAGGGCGCTGTTGGTGAAGCACTTGGCTTACGAGCAGGCTTCTTTGGCATGGATTTCCTCGGTTTGACCGAGGCCTCTGTAGCAGTAGCCGTGGCAGAATCCTCATTGAATTTCTTCACTGCCTCCTTGGCTTGTCTTGCCAATTTAGCTTGGCGCTTAGCCCATTCTTCAGGAAAGTCCTCACCACGCTTGATGCTAGTGGGGTCAGCTTCTTGGCCAGGTGCCAATGGAGCTCTTGGGCATGGAGGGTTGAGGGCGAATTTCCTCATGTACTTTGGAGTCACATATCTGTATTCCCTCCATTCCCTTGCCCATCTCCGTTCAATCCTATGTATGCGCACCTTGCGCTGATTTTTGTTTTCTTTGCCAAATTTTGCTTCATCAGGTGTGCAATAGTCAGCATAAATTTCCTCAGGGATTTCAAACGCAGTCATAAAATCAGGTTTCTTTCCTCCTTTCTGCGGCTTCTTACCGTCTGCCATATTCTTCAGTTGAGGAATTTGAACAATCGAATTCTCTGAAGAAGTATGCAGTTTTTCTTCGAGGAACGCTGCAAATGAATTAAGTTGATGAGAACCTAGTGATTCAGCAGCAGACATGAGTACCTGTGAACAGAGTATAGGTGCGAGGAATTTGGAGAGGTCATATGCGTTCTCAGAAGGTTTTTCGAAAAATAACAAGTTTTGAGGAATTTGACCAGATGAACCTTGAGGAATTTCACTAAGCGTTCTTGTCTTAGGTTCCAGAGTTGTACAGATCGAAGATCCACACAATTAGGGAATCTTGAAGAAAATGATTGCTTAGAGAAACAGTTCAAGATCATATGATGTGTGAGGTGTTCATATGTGTGAAGATTTGAAGAATAAACACCTTTGAAGATTTTCAGGAAAGTTTGAGAATCAAAGCGAGTAATAAAAGTAACTTTTAATTACCCGAAGTGAAGAACACGACGAACTGAGAAGAACAGATGTGAAGTTCGTCAGGTTAGATCTCCCACGCCCTAACTTGGCAGAGGAAGACAGCTACGGCGGCGGCGGAGTGAAGAATTCCGCGGTCGGCGTGAGTACGACGGCGACAAGGTCGAGGCAGCGAAGCTCTTCCTCACCGGCGACGATGGAGTAGCGGTGGTGCTAGGGTTTGAGGAGCTCGAGTGAGAGAGTAGCGATCGAGCGGAGTAAATGAAGTGAGGAAGGGGAGAGGGTATTTATAGACACGGTAAAAACTGTTCGCCCGAAGATTTGGGACGAACATGCCCCTGCCCTTTCTCCTTCTCGCGACATGTGTCACCCACATACTGTGTAGTTGAGATCGTGTACGATCATGGGTGAATAGAATAATGCATTGTGGGATGCGGAACGGTTTGAGCGGCAAAACCGAAAATTTGGATAAGATTTGTTTTAAAGTTTTGTTCGCAATTTCTTCAGCTGACAAGGACACAGTGAAGATTTTGAACGAGTTTCAAATAGAATGCACATGAAGAATTTGTGAATAGATTGGGTTGAGTATAGCATAGAGGGGGAAGGGTCCGATCACATTCACTTAGCAGAAAAAGCAACTTGAAGAAATAGCTATAAGTGAATGCTGTAGAGGACATAAACTCACACACACACACACACACACACACA
>NC_041391.1:179744555-179745400 GCF_002162155.2 Triticum dicoccoides
TGTGAACAGATTGGGTTGAGTATAGCATAGAGGGGGAAGGGTCCGGTCACATTCACTTAGCAGAAAAAGCAACTTGAAGAAATAGCTATAAGTGAATGCTGTAGAGGACATAAACTCACACACACACACACACACACACACACACACACACACACATATATATATATATATATATATATATATATATATATATATATATATATATATATATATATATATATATATAGCCAATGAAGAAAAACGAAGGAAACGGTGAAGATTTTGCAAAGTTGAAGAATTTGAGAAACTGAAGAATTTCAAAAAAAAACTCAAATTGAAGATTTTCAACTTTTTGTGGTGGCGTGACCCACCGTATAAGAATGATGATTTCAGACACCGTGTACAATTGTCGTAGGGCTCTGAGAATCAAATTCTTCATTAATTTCTTCACACTTAGAGTGTTATTCTTCATTGATTGAAGAAAAACGTTTCTTCATGTGTTGCACATCTAAGTCATCAATTTTGCATAAGTGTTAGGATGTGTGTCCTTTTCAAAGAACATTCGAAGATTCTAAGATATTTAGCTCACACCGCAACTTGCTAAATCTCTTCTCATCCAAGGGCTTAGTGAAGATATCAGCTAGCTGTTCTTCAGTCTTCACGTGCTCGATGGAGATGTCGCCCTTCAACACATGATCACGAAGAAAATGATGACGAATCTGAATGTGCTTTGTCTTCGAGTGCTGAACTGGGTTGTGAGCAATCTTGATGGCACTCTCATTGTCACAGAGGAGAGGCACATTCTTCACGTTGACACCATAGTCCTTGAGTGTTTGCTTCATCCAAAGCAGTTGAGCACAGCAAGA
>NC_041391.1:179745410-179853551 GCF_002162155.2 Triticum dicoccoides
AAAACTGAGGAAAAACTCAAATTGAAGATTTTCAACTTTTTGTGGTGGCGTGACCCACCATATAAGAATGATGATTTCAGACACCGCGTACAATTGTCGTAGGGTTCTGAGAATCAAATTCTTCATTAATTTCTTCACACTTAGAGTGTTATTCTTCATTGATTGAAGAAAAACGTTTCTTCATGTGTTGCACATCTAAGTCATCAATTTTGCATAAGTGTCAGGGTGTGTGTCCTTTTCAAAGAACATTCGAAGATTCTAAGATATTTAGCTCACACCGCAACTTGCTAAATCTCTTCTCATCCAAGGGCTTAGTGAAGATATCAGCTAGCTGTTCTTCAGTCTTCACGTGCTCGATGGAGATGTCACCCTTCAACACATGATCACGAAGAAAATGATGACGAATCTGAATGTGCTTTGTCTTCGAGTGCTGAACTGGGTTGTGAGCAATCTTGATGGCACTCTCATTGTCGCAGAGGAGAGGCACATTCTTCACGTTGACGCCATAGTCCTTGAGTGTTTGCTTCATCCAAAGCAGTTGAGCACAGCAAGAGCCAGCAGCAATGTATTCAGCTTCCGCAGTAGACAGTGATACGCAGTTCTGTTTCTTCGAGGACCAACAGACCAAAGATCGTCCGAGGAAATGACAAGTGCCAGAAGTTGACTTGCGGTCCACATGATCACCAGCATAGTCAGAGTCAGAATATCCAATGAGATCAAAATCAGAGCCCTTGGGGTACCATAATCCTAGTGTTGGTGTGTGAGCTAGATATCGAAGAATATGCTCCACAGCCTTATGGTGTGATTCCTTCGGTGCAGCTTGAAATCGGGCACACATGCAAACACTAAGCATTATATCTGGCCTAGATGCACATAAGTACAATAAAGAACCAATCATGGAGCGGTATACCTTGTGATCGAAGTCAATACCATTTTCATCAGTGCATAGATGGCCATTTGTGGGCATAGGAATTTTGATGCCTTTGCAATCTTGCATGCCGAATTTCCTCAGTACATCTTTGAGGTATTTCTCCTGAGATATGAATATACCATTGCGCTATTGAAGAATTTGAAGACCTAAGAAGAATTTCAACTCTCCCATCATAGACATTTGATATTCTTCACTCATCATATAGGCAAATTCATCACTATAACGTTGGTCAGTACAGCCAAAGATAATATCATCAACATATATTTGGCACACAAACAGTTCACCATCATAAGATTTAGTAAAGAGAGTACGGTCGAGTGAACCGGGTGTGAAGCCATTCTTCATGAAGAATTCCTTCAATGTATCATACCACGCCCCAGGGGCTTGCTTGAGGCCATAGAGGGCCTTATTAAGTCTGAAGACTTTGTCAGGATTCTTTGGATCTTCAAAACCTGGGGGTTGAGCAACATATACTTCTTCCTCAAGCTTACCATTGAGGAATGCACTTTTCACATCCATTTGATATAAGATGATATCATGATGGTTAGCATAAGCAAGTAATATGTGAATAGCCTCAAGTCTAGCAACAAGTGCAAAAGTTTCATTGAAATCAATTCCTTCAACCTGTGTGTAGCCTTGAGCTACCAGTCGTGCCTTATTCCTCACCACAAGGCCATTTTCATCTTGCTTGTTGCGGTAGATCCACTTTGTGCCAATGATATTATGCTTGCGAGGATCTGGACGTTTGACCAGTTCCCAGACATTGTTGAGCTCGAACTGATGTAATTCTTTTGCATAGCCTGAATCCACTCTGGCTCCAAAAATGCTTCATCTACCTTAGTGGGCTCTGTGATAGAGACAAAAGCATAGTGCCCACAAAAGTTAGATAAATGTGAAGCTTTTGAGCGTGTGAGAGGACCTGGTGCTCTAATGTCATCGATGATCTTCTCCACTTGCACTTCTTTTGCAACGCGAGGATGAGCTGGTTGTCGCTGAGGAGTTTGATCAGCATTTTCTTCAGCACCATTTTCCTCAGCATTTTCTTCAGGTGCATCAGCTCGACGTTCTTCATGATCTGGAATGAATTCTTCAGCAGATTCTTCAGTAGGAATGACATCCTCAGTTGCCTTGAACTTGATAGAATCCTCAGGTGCTGGTTCATCTAACACAGAAGGTAGGTGCTAACTTTGCAAGCCATTAGTTTCATCGAACCGCACATCTACAGTGTCAACAATCTTGTGAAGAACAATGTTGAAGACTCTGTAGATGTGCGAGTCCTTTCCGTAACCAAGCATAAAGCCTTCATGTGCTTTCGGTGCAAATTTAGAATTGTGGTGAGGATCTCTAATCCAACATTTAGCACCGAAGACTTTGAAATAACTCACATTGGGTTTCTTGTCAGTGAGGAGTTCATAGGCCGTCTTCTTGAAGAATTTGTGAAGATATACTCTGTTGATGATGTGGCATGCAGTATCAATTGCATCAATCCAAAAACGATGAGGCGTTTTGTATTCATCAAGCATAGTGCGAGCCATCTCAACAAGAGTTCTGTTCTTGCGCTCCACGACGCCATTTTGCTGAGGAGTATAGGGAGCAGATAACTCATGAGTAATACCAAGTTCGTCAAGATAGTCATCAAGACCGGAATTCCTGAACTCAGTTCCATTGTCACTTCTGATGTGCTTGATCTTCACACCAAAGTTGGTTGAAGCCCTCGAGGAAAAACGTTTGAAGACTTCCTGCACTTCATGCTTGTAAGTAACAATGTGTACCCATGTATATCGAGAGTAATCATCAACAATGACAAAACCATATAGAGATGCATCATTAGTGACTGCTGACTAATGATTAGGTCCGAAGAGGTCCATGTGAAGCAATTCGAATGGACGAGTGGTGGTCATGATAGTCTTCGCTGGATGCTTGGTCTTGGTCATTTTTCCAACTTCACAGGCTCCGCATAAGTGACCCTTGAGGAATTTGACATTCTCAATGCCAATGACATGCTTCTTCTTCGCAAGCGTGTGCAAATTCCTCATGCCTGCGTGACCAAGTCGTCGATGCCATAGCCAGCCTTCTGAAGCTTTTGCAAGTAGACACACGGCTGGCTGTGGTCCTGTAGAGAAATCAACAATATACAAATCTCCTCTCCTAAAGCCTTCGAAGACTTTGGAATTGTCAGCTTCCATAATCACAACACAGCGATATTTGCCAAAGAAAACAACCATATCAAGATCACAAAGCATTGAGACTGACATGAGGTTGTATCCTAACGACTCAACAAGCGTGACTTTGTCCATGTGTTTATCCTTAGATATTGCAACCTTACCAAGACCCAATACCTGACTTTTGCCTTTGTCAGCAAAGATGATATGCTTCAGACGTGACGGTGATAAGGGAGCATCCATCAATAGATTCTTTTCACCAGTCATGTGATTCGTACATCCACTATCGAGGACCCACTCAGTAGCTTTGGGTTGATCATTCTGCAGATGAATTAGTGTAGCTTACAATCTCATATGCTTCATTTGTGAAGAATATGATGTCAAGTTCATCAGATGAATTTCATCAATCAGTAAACAGATATAGCAGTATGAGGACGTGTGAAATGAAGGTTCATTTCATCATGATTCGCCTGCGTCCTTTCAGGCAATTTTGTCAGGTCCCCAGCAAATTCCTCAGACGTTAAAGCACGTCTGGAGACCTGACCCTGCAGAAGAGATTAGTTCTTTTTCTTCACCACCCACATCTGAAGGGGTGGCAAAGAGTTTATCACTCTGCGAGCACCATACGAGAATGGTGGCATAGAGGGCAAACCATTTCGTTTCACATAAGAGGGGTTAGGGTAAGCATATGAATAAGCAGAGAAATTCTTCGAGGACTTATGAACATAATGGTTTGAAGAATAATGCACATATTCATAACCCTTAGCTCTACCCTGCGAAACAGAGTAGTTAGCACGATGATAATCATGTGAGGACTTTGATCCATTTGAGGAATTTGATCCACGTGAAGGATTTGATCTGGGGTTCCTGTTCTTCACAGGTGGTGTCATGAGGACATTCACCTGAAGACTTTCAAGGCACTTCTTGGGAACCCAGATTTTCTTCATAGGAGAACCGTTCCTGCAGTTAGTGCCAACATATCTAGCAAATACTTCACCATTCTGATTTTTGAACAGTTTATAGTTGGAGTCAAATGACTCATCAGAAGAATGAGGAGATTCACATGTAAAGCCAGATAAGTTAGATGGATCAACTGGAGGTCCCTTTGCAGCAACCCATGAGGTTTTGGGGTACTGCTCAGGCTTCTAATATGTTCCATCAGCATTAAGTTTCCTCTCAAAGGCGATACCCTCTTTCCTAGGGTTTCTGTTGAGGATCTGCTTTTTAAGCACATCACAAAGAGTCTGATGCCCTTTGAGGCTTTTATACATGCCTGTCATGTACAATTCCTTCAGCCCTGCATCGTCAGTGATACTAGCAATGTCCTCAGATGAGGAATTAGTGATAGCAGAGGCAGGTGAAGAATTTGTAATAGTTGAAGCATTTGAACATTCAGGTGAAGAATTAGCAGATTCACGTTCAATGCACTTTAAGCATGGAGGAACAAATTCTTCCTGAGAAGCGCTGATTTGTTGAGCTAGTAATGAATTGCGTTCCTTCTGAAGATCTTCATAACTCACTCTTAGCTTCTCAAGATCTTGCTTTCTTTGAAGAAATTCATAAGAAAGTTTCTCATGATCAAATAAGAGAGTGTTATGATGACTTTGAAGGTTATCAAACCTAGACTGAAGTCTCTGAAGATTTTCAGTCAGGGCTTTAGTGCGATCCATTTCTTCACCCAACATATCATCACTTTTGTCTAGCATGTTTTGAACCTTTTCAAAAGCCCTTTGTTGTTTTACAGCAATCTTAGCAAGTTTAGAGTAGCTGGGCTTGAGATCCTCATCAGATTCATTTTCACTAGATTCAGAGGAGGTGTATTTGAGTACCTTTGCACCTTTCGCCATGAAGCAATAGGTGGGAGCATAGTCATCATTATCTTCATCAGGCTTGTCGGTGGGGTCAGTTTCTTCAGTGTTGAAGATGGACTTGCTAACGAAAGCAGTAGCGAAGGCCAGACTCGCCACACCAGATTCAGATTCTTCAGACGCCTCCTCTTCCTCATGTTCCTCAGATTCAGCTTCAGAGTCCATTTCCTTGCCAATGAATGCCCAAGCCTTCTTGGAGCTGCTCTTCTTGTGAGATGAAGACTTCGAGGATTTTGATGACGAAGATTTTGACGATTTCTTCTTCTTCTTCGCATCATCAGAACTGTAATCCTTGTATTTATTCTTCTTCAATTGCTTTTCCCACTGAGGACAATCTTGAATATAGTGACCAGGTTTCTTGCATTTGTGGCACAGCCTTCTCTTATAGTCACTTGATGAGGAATCACTGCTTCTTGAGGATTTTCCAAAGCGACCACGTCTTGAGAACTTCTGGAATTTCTTCATGAGCAGTGCTAGCTCTTGGCTCAATTCTTCAGGATCACCGAGGCTACTACCAGAATCCTCACATTCAGACTCAGACATAACCTTGGCCTTCAGGGCACTTGGTTTGCCATAGCTCGAACCATAGAGATCTCTCTTTTCAGCAAGCTGGAACTCATGAGTATTTAGCCTTTCGAGGATATCGGCAGGATCAAGAGACTTGTAGTCAGCCCGTTCTTGTATCATCAGTCCCTGAGTATCAAATGAGGAATCAAGCGATCTCAACAGTTTCTTCACCACCTCATGGTCAGTGATGTCAGTGGCACCGAGGGCTTGAAGCTCATTTGAGATGTCAGTGAGGCGATCAAAGGTTTGTTGGACATTTTCATTTTCGAGTCTTTTGAAGCGGTTGAAGAGACTCTGAAGAACATCAACTCGAGAGTCACGCTGAGTTGAGACTCCTTCATTCACTTTGGACAGCCTATCCTAGATAAGCTTAGCAGTTTCCAAAGCACTCACTCTTCCATACCGTCCTTTACTCAGATGGCCACATATGATATTCTTCGCTTGAGAATCGAGTTGCTTGAATCTCTTCACATCGGTAGCATTCAGTGAGGGTGAGACAGAGGGAACACCATTTTCCACAACATACCAGAGATCGTTGTCAATTGCCTCAAGATGCATCCGCATCTTGTTTTTCCAGTAGAGGTAGTCCGTCCCATCAAAGGTAGGACACCCAGCCGAGACCTTGATCATATCTGCGGTCGACATAACTAAAACTCCAGGTGGTTAAACCAAAATCACATAGAACAAGGGAGTACCTTGCTCTGATACCAATTGAAAGTGCGTTATATCGACTAGAGGGGGGGTGAATAGGCGATTTTTATGAATTCTTCACTGAGGAATTTGCCGGTGAGGAAATTCCTTAGCGAAGAACTACTAGCAGCGGAATAAGTACTCAGAAGTAAGCATAACAGAATACAAGCATGGTCATCAAGATGAAACGAAGACAAGCACTGAGTACAGAAAGCGTAATCACAGGATAACACAAGGTGAAGACAAACAGACTGAAGAAATTGATCTGAGGAAATTGAGAAAGTCTTCAGTCGAAGTCTTCAAACACAGATATGAACAAACACTCAACACAGTAATGAGGAAATGAAAGGGTTGAGGAAATAGAACCAGTTAGGTTGGTGAAGACAATGATTTGGTAGACCAGTTCCAACTGCTGTCTCAGTTGTACGTCTGGTTGGAGCGGCTGAGTATTTAAACTCGAGGACACACAGTCCCGGACACCCAGTCGCTGAGCATGCAGCTCAGGACACCCAGTCCTCACCGTATTCTCCTTGAACTAAGGTCACACAGACCTCGTCCAATCACTCGTGGTAAGTCTTCAGGCGACTTCCAAACCTTCACAGACTTGGTCACTCGGAGATCCACAATTCCTCTTGGATGCTCTAGACCATGACGCCTAACCGTCTGGAAGAAGCATAGTCTTCAAAGGTAACAAGCGTCGGATCCACGCAGGATCAATTTCTTCAGTGATGCTCAATCACTTTGGGTTTGTAGGGGTTTGGTTTTGGGTTTTCCTCACTCGATGATTTTCGCTCAAAGTCCTCGGAGGATGGGTTGCTCTCAAATGACAAGTGTCAAGTTCTCTCGGAGCAGCCAACCAGCTAGTGGTTGTAGGGGGCGGCTATTTATAGCCTAGGGAGCAGCCCGACATGATAAGACATAAATGCCCTTCAATGATATGACTGTTAGGTGGATAAGATATTTTGGGACAGCTGGCGCGCAGCACAGCAACGGTCGGAAATTTGACTCTCAAATTCCTCAGGGCTATCATGTTCCTCACTGTGTAGGCAATTCGCACTGGCGAATTCCTAACTCCTCAGTCAGAACAAATTCATCAGCGACCAGAAGAACTTCATCTCTGTCACTGAAGAAAGTGACTGAACTGTATGAGATTTCCAAAGGCTTCACTCGAAGGGATTGGTAGGTGTAGGATTTTGAGTTGAGCATCACATGGAAATTTTTCCTTAGTATTTCCTCGACCCCCTTTAACAGTACGGTGTTTCCTATGACTCAAGAAAGAGAAAATGAAACTACGAAAACAAAAGTCTTCATGCTTCATGTTCCTCAAATGAATACCAAGTCTTCAAGGTCACACCAATTTCTTCACTTTCAAAGTCTTCATAAAGTCTTCAGAATATCAAAGTCTTCAGTCGAAGAACTTCATTTTTAGGGGTCGACTTTCTCTGTAAATATCAAACTCCTCATAGACTTATAGACCTGTGTACACTCACAAACGCATTAGTCCCTTAACCTATAAGTCTTGAATACACCAAAATCACTAAGGGGCACTAGATGCACTTACAAGTCTGAGAGCAGTCATGTGCATAGTGTCCTGGCTTCCCGCATGTGAAGCAAGTCCCTGAAGTTGGACGTGGACCCGCACTGACAAGCGTCTACCAGTAGGCATGGGTGGAGCATACGACTGAGCCGGGGGAGGCACCACATAAGATGGTCTCGGTGCATATCCGGAAGGAAGAGCGGAGTTTGGAATCCAAATCCATCGCTTGTGAGAACCAGAACCGGAGGAAGATCCCAAATCACGGGTGTGCTTACGAGACTCCTCGTAAGTGAGCTGAGCTGTCTCTGCATTAATGACCTTGTTCACAAGAGCTTAGAATGTATCACAATGATGTAGGTGGAGATCACGACGCAACTTGGGGTTGAGACCCTTCCGGAACCTAGCCTGCTTCTTGGCGTCAGTGGACACCTCTTCTGTGGCATAGCGGGCGAGGTTCTCAAACTCTCTGCTGTAAGCATCAACAACCATCTTACTCTTGGTGAAACTACAGAACTCTTCTCTCTTGCGATCGATGAGGGCCTGAGGTATGTGATGCTCGCGAAAAGCCTCAGTGAAATCCCTCCAAGTATAAATCTGGCCAGCAGGAAGCATAGCCTCATAGTTCTGCCACCAAAGACTAGCAGGACCTTCCAGGTGGTATGTGGCATAGGTTACCTTATCATCTTCAACTACATTCGCGGAACGCAGCTTGCGGGTAATGCTACGGAGCCAGTCATCTGCATCGAGTGGCTCAACGGAATGATGAAAGGTAGGTGGGTGCAAGCGAATGAAGTCATGAATGGTTGCAGACCCTTTGAACTGATGTGCGGTGTTCTCCTCGATACGTGCCAACAAGCGGTTAGACTCACGCTTGTTTCTCTCCATCTCTAACATGAACTCTGCCAATGAAGGCTGGTCAGGAGGATCCTCATCCCTACCATCTTCGTGGTTCTGGCTACGAGCAACATAACTTTGCTTAACTGATGACATCCTGAGAAATGAAACCATGGACGGAATCAGCATCAACTATAAGCTATAGAATGTAGGACAAGGAGATTAGTAACTCTCGAACTTCTAGGGCAATTCCGGCAGCATAACGGCAGTAAAATGCTCAGAATGAGACATCCTGCTAAAAATGGAGTAGTACCACAACTCAACAACACCACTCAAGGTTTTGAGATCATACTAAATAGGCTACACCGGAAGTACTCAAAACTGGGATATGACTCTGATCAACCAATCCTATGGGACTATGGAGTAGTAACACGTGATCCTGATAGACGGAGGAGAAACCTAGTTCCTTAACACCGTAGGAAAGATAGGATGACTCAGATCAGAGGGCCATGAGGTATAAGGAGTAAAAAGAGCCTTACGTTCCTTCCCACAATCAATTCCCTTACATAACTAAAGAATTTCTAGACTCAACTTCGACCAGTTTGGCTTGGTAATCCTACAGGCAGTCAGGCTCTGATACCAAAGCTGTCAGGACCCCGATCCTATGCCACACCGATCTAGCATGTAACACCTCATATCACTTTGCGGCCTCACGCACGGTATTCCCACGGGTGTCGCCTTACCATGCCCGGGACCGTTTGCGCCTTTTGGCACACGTATATGATGGTGTCACTAGCATCCATATGACAAGAACCCGGGCTGACATGGCTAGTCGTGAACAAGGGGCACTAACTTACAGGGACAGGCATACATGACCCAGCAACGAACGTGTCGGTCATCAGCGAGTGAATCCGGGCTGTAGTAGGCTAACAGGACTCCGGTAGACACCGCGTGACATTTCCCCGAAGGGACAGACACAGGAACAAAGAAGGACACATGCCGGCCAGCCTAAGTGTTCCAGAACAGTAGCAAGCTACCAGGGCTCAGTGGAAGCACTAGGAGACATTTCCCGGTAAGAGAGGCTACTAAGGATAAACAACTAGATAGTCAGATCCCACACATAGCAATACACATTACACGTGCGCATAACATGCAAGTATGTGCTGTACAACATGGCATCACATCATAACTCAACAACTCATATAGACAAAGGCTCAGAAGAGCCATCATAGCATTTATTACAAACAGGGGTCACATGACCCAACATTCAGAGCAGACAAGCAACAAGCGGAAGCATTACATGTCTGGGTACAGACATCTACAAATGAAAAACACTGAAGAGCCTGACTATCTACAACATCCTATCAAGATCGTAGCTGAGGTACAAGCTACTCATCGAAGCCCACGAGAACACTAGTAAGACCGAAGTCTCCGCTGCAAAAACATAAATAAAGCAACATGGGTACAAAGGTACTCAGCAAGACTTACATCAGATCCTATCATACATGCATTTGTATCAAGAGGGTATTGTGGGGTTTAGTTGTAGCAGGCCAGCCTTGACTCTGTGGCTATCCTGTTCTATGACTACCAGAACTTCTTTGAGGTGATATGGCGCACACGAGTCCACTAATCACCACACAATACACTACTATGGATTCATCCCCGTCTCCCTACGAGAAGACCATCCATAGCACTCACACTTGTCTTGAGCATTTTATAGTATCCACTTCAAGTTGTCTATGTACCATGTAAGCATCCAAGAAGTCCATAACCGCGGACCCGGCTATTCAAATAGATCATGTTAACCCTGCAGGGGTGTACTTCTTCACACACGCTCTCGCCACTTACCGCCATGTACACGTCATGTATCTTGGCAACCTTCAAGCGGAAGCCTGGCGAGGGTGTCGGCCACGACCTGACTAACCACACAAGACTCTAGCCTAGGTTTATCACATATTCGGGTTCCATCCGCAAGGAGATCTGGTCGGGGTGTCGCTCACGGCCCCAAATGATGTGTGCAGGGTTCCCGAGCCCACCATCCGGGTGCCACTCGGTACACCAGGCCACGTGTGCCTAGTCTATCCCAAGCCCACCCTGCCGGGTGCCACTTGGTAGAAAAATAGCACTACCTACAAACACCAGAAACTAGTTGCGACTCCTGGACAGAGATCAAGTTGGTTAATAAGTCGAGAGAGTCAATTAAGGATCCCAATGTGTGGTAGTATCAAGTCATTGGACAACATACATAGAACTCAGTGCTTAAGGACGGTTCCAGTGAGACAACCCACCATGTACTCCTACATGGCCTCTCACTGCTACCTTTACCAAATCGTGTTCACACACTTCACTCTCAGCATCACAAAATATCGTAACACTCCAATTCATTCCCAATGAATCAGACCTGACACAACTCTAAGCAATAGCAGGCATAGCATGGTAGGAACACAAATGGCTCAATCAACTCCTACACATGCTAGTGGGTTTCAACATTTACTGTGGCAATGACAGGTTACGCAGAGGAATGGGTTCAACTACCACAGCACAAAGTAGCAGATGAATCATTGTTGTCCTAATGCAATAACTGAGAGCAGGAGCGAGAGAGTAGGATTGTATCGGAATGAACAAGGGGGTTTGCTTGCCTAGTAGATCAACAGAGGGGGCACTGCTCCTTAGACACGTACTCTGGAACGGTCTCCGGAGCAGGACCTATCGAGAAGAAACGGTGTCGACAATCAAAACACAAGCATATGCAACAATATGATGCATGAACATGGCATGAAGATGTGATGTGTTTTGTGCTAATGCAGCTAGCATTCTATTTGGATGAAGTCAATTTGAATCAAGGATTCAAATGCAACTCCAAGTAAGCTCTTTATAAATGCCCTTTTTAGTATTTCACTTATACAGTAGGTATAAGTTGGTTTGTCATGCATTAAACTAGTACAGATGGAAAGATTGCATTTTTCTGATAATTTTTCATATATAAATTATCTCAATCTGAGCTACGGTTGAATTTCTATGATTTTTTGAAGTTTGAATCATTTTCTGGAATTTCCTGATTAATTTTAAATCCAGAAAATGAATAACTGCATTAGCCTGACGTCAGCATGACGTCAGCGAGTCAATGGCTAGGTCCAGGTCAAACCTGACCAGTGGGACCCATACGTCAGTGTCATGGTTAATTAACGGAGTTAATTAATTGTCAAGCTAATCTTAAACTGAAAATTAGCAGGGCCGGGCCCCACATGTCAGTGTCACAGGGGGGGTTAGTTAGCGGGGTTGACCCGGTCAATCCCGCTGGCGTTTAGCCGCCGGCGAGGCCAAAGGCGGCGGAGGGGCTTGGGATCGTTGCTCCGGCGACCATTTGGGCGGCGGAGACCACTGGCGAGGAGCCAGCGCTCGTCCGCGTCATCTGGAGCAAGTGGGAAAGGCGGGGACGGCCGGAGCTCGTCGGAGCAGAGCTCGGGGTGGCGGCCGGAGTTCGGGCGCAAGCGGGGATGTGGGTGCAGTGTGCGAGGGCGAGAACAGAGAGGGGGAGGAGGAGCAGCAGCTCACCGTGGTTGCAGCGGGCGTCGAAGCAGGCTCGGGGGCGGCCGGACAGTGACGGGCGGGCGGTGGAGATCCACGGCGGCCGGCGGTGAAGAGGACGATGGTGGCGATGATGGAGGCCGTCCGGAGGCGCGCGACTTGACGAGGAGGGAGAGGGGGTCGCGGAGGAGCTGTGGAGCGCGTCGGGGAGGCGCGGCAGTGGCCGAGGCCTCGGTGGCTGTGGACGGCGGCGACGACGGTCTCGGCTGTGAGAGAGAAAGCGAGGGAGAGGAGAGGAGAGGACCGGGGGAGAGTGAGAGGGGTACGGGGCGGCGCGTGGCGTCGCGCGGAGCATCCAGAGCGACGAGGGGGAGGACAGGCAGGCAGGGAGGGAGGAGGTGGCGCAGCGCGTCGGGCACGCGCCCATCCTCCTGTCGAGGACGAAGACGATAGAGGAGGGGGGCTAGGTGGGCTGGGCTGGCCAACTGGGCCGGCCAGGCCGCACAGGAACGGGCTGCACAGTGAGGTAAGCGCCAGGTAAGTTTCTTCTCCCTTTTATTTTTCTTTTCTATTTTCTGACATTTGTTTTGATTTAATTAAAATACTAAATCATTTTATTTTCTTATGCCAATTTTTATAGAAGCTAGTTATATTATTCCAGAGCTCCTTAATAAATGGCATAGTTTTTGGACATATATTATATATATAACATATATATATCCAAGGCAACATAATTACTGGATTAATCCAAATGCCCAAAATAAATACTTATGAGCTCCTAAAAATATTGTTTTGATTTTTATGTCTATCCAATATTACCAGAGAGCAACATGAACATTTTCTTGGACCTTTTTGGAGAAATTTTTATCTGGGTCATTTCCAGAAATGATTCTGAGGGTTTCACAAATCCTCATTTCAAATTTAAATGGAATTTAAACATGATGCACAAATGACTAGCTAGCCTTGAGCATACCAGAACTAGGGATGTGACACCTGGCAAGCAAGAATAGCTGCAGAAGATTCAACATCAAAAAGATAACCCTCAGGAATAGCAGGCATAGGTTCATCATCGCTAACATCATCGTGTTCAGGTTCAATAATTTCTCTTTCTCTAGACCTAGCAATTTGCTCATCAAGAAATTCACCAAGGGGCACAGTAGTATCAAGCATAGAAGTAGTTTCATCATAAGTATCATGCATAGCAGAAGTGGCATCATCAATAACATGTGACATATCAGAATCAATAGCAGTAGCAGGTTTAGGTGTCGCAAACTTACTCATAACAGAAGGAGAATCTAGTGCAAGGCTAGATGGCAGTCCCTTACCTCCCCTCGTAGTTGAGGGAAAAATAGTAGTTCGATCATCTTTCAAGTTCTTCATAGTATCAAGCAGATATAAATCCCAAGTGACCCAAAGAATAGAGCTATGCTCCCCGGCAACGGTGCCAGAAAAAGGTCTTGATAACCCACAAGTATAGGGGATCGCAACAGTTTTTGAGGGTAGAGTATTCAACCCAAATTTATTGATTCGACACAAGGGGAGCCAAAGAATATTCTCAAGTATTAGCAGCTGAGTTGTCAATTCAACCACACCTGGAAACTTAGTATCTGCAGCAAAGTGTTTTAGTAGCAAAGTAATATGATAGTGGTGGTAACGGTAACAAAAGTAAAGACAGTAAAAGTAATGTTTTTGGTATTTTTTAGTGATTGTAACAGTTGCAACGGAAAAGCGAATAAGTGTAAACCAGTATATGGAAAACTCGTAGGCACCGGATTAGCGATGGATAATTATGCCGGATGTGGTTCATCATGTAGCAGTCATAACATAGGGTGACACAGAACTAGCTCTAGTTCATCAATGTAATGTAGGCATGTATTCCGTATATAGTCATACGTGCTTATGGAAAAGAACTTGCATGACATCTTTTGTCCTACCCTCCCGTGGCAGCGGGGTCCTATTGGAAACTAAGGGATATTAAGGCCTCCTTTTAATAGAGAACCGGAACAAAGCATTAGCACATAGTGAATACATGAACTCCTCAAACTATGGTCATCACCGGGAGTGGTCCCGATTATTGTCACTTCGGGGTTGCCGGATCATAACACATAGTAGGTGACTATAGACTTGCAAGATAGGATCTAGAACACACATATATTCATGAAAACATAATAGGTTCAGATCTGAAATCATGGCACTCGGGCTCTAGTGACAAGCATTAAGCATAGCAAAGTCATAGCAACATCAATCTCAGAACATAATGGATACTAGGGATCAAACCCTAACAAAACTAACTCGATTACATGATAAATCTCATCCAAACCATCACCGTCCAGCAAGCTTACGATGCAATTACTCACGCACGGCGGTGAGCATCATGAAATTGGTGATGGAGGATGGTTGATGATGACGACGGCGACGAATCCCCCTCTCCGGAGCCCCGAACGGACTCCAGATTAGCCCTCCCGAGAGAGATTAGGGCTTGGCAGCGGCTCCGTATCGTAAAACGCGATGATTTCTTCTCTCTGATTTTTTTCTCCCCGAAAGCCAATATATGGAGTTGGAGTTGGCATTGGAGGGCCACCAGTGGGCCCACGTGGTAGGGGGCGCTCCCAGGAGGGGCGCCCCCCAACCTCGTGAGCAGGGTGTGGGCCCCCTGGTCTTCATCTTTTGCGAGGATTTTTCTTTATTTTTTCTAAGGTGTTCCGTGGAGTTTCAGGACATTCGGAGAATTTTTATTTTCTTCACAAAATACAACACCATGGTAGTTCTGCTAAAAACAGCATCAGTCCAGGTTAGTTCCATTCAAATCATACAAGTTAGAGTCCAAAACAAGGGCAAAAGTGTTTGGAAAAGTAGATACGACGGAGACGTATCACTTGTCAGGATGCCTCAAGATAATACTATATTGTGTGACTTTTCCAATACCAACAATAATGATTTCTTGAGCACTCCTATTGCTCCTCTTAATGATGCCGAATCTTGTGAAATCAATGCTGGTTTGTTGAATCTTGTTATGAAAGATCAATTCTCCGACCTTCCTAGTGAAGATGCCGCTACTCATCTAAACAACTTTGTTGATTTGTGTGATATCCAAAAGAAGAAAGACACGGATAATGATATTGTTAAATTGAAGTTATTTTCGTTTTCACTTAGAGATCGTGCTAAAACTTGGTTTTCGTCTTTGCCTAAAAATAGTATTGATTCATGGAATAAGTGCAAAGATGCTTTTATCTCTAAGTATTTTCCTCCCGCTAAGATCATCTCTCTTAGAAACGATATTATAAATTTTAAGCAACTAGATCATGCGCATGTTGGCCAATCTTGGGAGAGAATGAAATTAATGATTCGCAATTGGCCTACACATGGTTTGAATTTATGGATGATCATACAAAATTTTTATGCCAAATTGAATTTTGCTTCTAGAAATCTTTTAGATTCGGCCTCGGGAGGCACTTTTATGGAAACCACTTTAGCAGAAGCTACTAAACTCGTAGATAATATTATGGTTAATTATTCTCAATGGCACACCGAAAGCTCTACTAGTAAGAAAGTTCATGCGATAGAAGAAATTAATGTTTTGAGTGAAAAGATGGATGAACTTATGAAATTGTTTGCTAATAAGAGTGCTCCTATTGATCCCAATGATATGCCTTTGTCTACTTTGATTGAGAATAATAATGAATCCATGGATGTGAATTTTGTTGGTAGGAATAATTTTGGTAACAACGAGTATAGAGGAAACTTTAATCCTAGGCCGTTTCCTATTAATTCCTCTAATAATTATGGTAATTCCTACAACAACTCTTATGGAAATTTTAATTAGATGCCCTCTAATTTTGAGAATAGTGTTAAAGAATTTATGATCTCTCAAAAGAATTTCAATGCTTTGCTTGAAGAAAAAGTGCTTAAAGTTGATGAATTGGCTAGGAACATTGATAGAATTTCTCTTGATGTTGATTCTTTGAAACTTAGATCTATTCCACATAAGCATGATATCAATGAGTCTCTCAAAGCCATGAGAATTTCCATTGATGAGTGCAAAGAAAGAACCGCTAGGATGCGTGCTAAGAAAGATTGCTTTGTAAAAGCGTGTTCTTCTAGTTTCCATGAAAATAATGATGAAGATCTAAAAGTGATTGATGTGTCCCCTATTAAATCTTTGTTTTGTAATATGAATCTTAATAATGGTGGGACTGGAGATGAGTCAACTTTAGTTAAAAGGCGTCCCAATAATTCAGAGTTTTTAGATCTTGATGCTAAATTTGGTAAAAGTGGGATTGGAGAGGTCAAAACTTTACATAGCAATGAGCCCACTATTTTTGATTTCAAGGAATTTAATTATGATACTTGTTCTTTAGTAGATTGTATTTCCTTGTTGCAATCCGTGTTGAATTCTCCTCATGCTTATAGCCAAAATAAATCTTTTACCAAACATATTGTTGATGCCTTGATGCAATCTTATGAGGAAAAACTTGAATTGGAAGTTTCTATACCTAGAAAACTTTATGATGAGTGGGAACCTACTATAAAAATTAAAATTAAAGATCATGAATTCTATGCTTTGTGTGATTTGTGTGCTAGTGTTTCCACGATTCCAAAAACTTTATGTGATGTGCTAGGTTTCCGTGATTTTGATGATTGCTCTTTAAACTTGCACCTTGCGGATTCCACTATTAAGAAACCTATGGGAAGGATTAATGATGTTCTTATTGTTGCAAATAGGAATTATGTGCCCGTAGATTTCATCGTTCTTGATATAGATTGCAATTTTTCATGTCCTATTATTCTTGGTAGACCTTTCCTTAGAACGATTGGTGCAATTATTGATATGAAGGAAGGAAATATTAGATTACAATTTCCATTAAGGAAAGGCATGGAACACTCTCCTAGAAAGAAAATCAAATTACCTTATGAATCTATTATGAGAGCCACTTATGAATTGAATACCAAAGATGACAATACTTAGATCTATTCTCGCTTTTATGCCTAGCTAGGGGCGTTAAACGAAAGCGCTTGTTGGGAGGCAACCCAATTTTATTTTTGTTCTTTGATTTTTTGCTTCTGTTTTGTAAGAAATAAATCATCTAGCCTCTGTTTATATGTGGCTTTATGTTTTAATTAGTGTTTGTGCCAAGTAGAACCTATAGGTTCATCTTGGGTGATAGTTAATTTGATTCTGCTGAAAACCAGAAACTTTTGCATGCACGAGAATAAATTTAATAAATCACAGAAACGTGATTTTGAGTTGATTCTTTTTTCAGTAGATGAATAGACAAATGGCCTAGGACTTCCTATTTTGGAAGGAGTTTTAGAGTTACATAAGTATTATAAACTTATAGATTTCTACAGACTGTTTTGTTTCTGACAGATTCTGTCTTTCGTGTGTTGTTTGCTTATTTTGATGCATCTATGGCTAGTATCGGGGGGTATGAACCATAGAGAAGTTGGAATACAGTAGGTTTAACACCAATATAAATAAAGAATGAGTTAATTACAGTACCTTATGTGGTGGTTTTTCTTTCTTGCACTAATGGAGCTCATGAGATTTCCTGTTGAGTTTTGTGTTGTGAAGTTTTCAAGTTTTGGGTAAAGATTTGATGGACTATGGAATAAGGAGTGGCAAGAGCCTAAGCTTGGGGATGCCCATGGGACCCCAATATAATCCAAGGACAACCAAAAGCCTAAGCTTGGGGATGCCCCGGAAGGCATCCCCTCTTTCGTCTTCGTCTATCGGTAACTTTACTTGGAGCTATATTTTTATTCGCCGCATGATATGTGTCTTGATTGGAGCGTCTTGTATGATATGAGTCTTTGATTTTTAGTTTACCCACAAGTCGGGATGAGACTCCGGACTTTATAAAAAAAGGCGGAGAAAGGCCAAATAAAAAAGAAGAGAAAGGCCAAATAAAAAAATGAGAGAAAAAGAGAGAAGGGACAATGTTACTATCCTTTTACCACACTTGTGCTTCAAAGTAGCACCATGATCTTCATGATAGAGAGTCTCCTATGTTGTCACTTTCATTTACTAGTGGTAAATTTTCATTATAGAACTTGGCTTGCATATTCCAATGATGGGCTTCCTCAAAATGCCCTAGGTCTTCATGAGCAAGCAAGTTGGATGCACACCCACTTAGTTTTTTTTGAGCTTTCATACACTTATAGCTCTTGTGCATCCGTTGCATGGCAATCCCTACTCACTCACATTGATATCTATTAATGGGCATCTTCATAGACCGTTGATATGCCTAGTTGTTGTGAGACTATCTTCTCCTTTTTTGTCTTCTCCACAACCACCATTCTATTCCACATAAAGTGCTATGTCCATGGCTCACGCTCATGTATTGCGTGAAGATTGAAAAAGTTTGAAAATACTAAAGTATGAAACAATTGCTTGGCTAAAACCGGGGTTGTGCATGATTGAAATATTTTGTGTAATGAAGATAGAGCATAGCCAGACTATATGATTTTTTAGGGATAGCTTTCTTTGGCCATGTTATTTTGAGAAGACATGATTATTTTGTTAGTATACTTGAAGTATTATTACTCTTATGTTAATATGAACTTTTGTCTTGAATCATTTGGATCTGAACATTCATGCCACAATAAAGAAAATTACATTGAGAAATATGCTAGGTAGCATTCCACATCAAAAATTCTGTTTTTATCATTTACCTACTCGAGGACGAGCAGGAATTAAGCTCGGGGATGCTTGATACGTCTCCAACGTATATATAATTTTTTATTGTTCCATGCTATTATATTACCCATTTGGGATGTTTATGGGCTTTACTTTACACTTTTATATCATTTCGGAACTAACCTACTAACCGGAGGCCCAGCCCGAACTGCTGTTTTTTGCCTATTTCAGTGTTTCGAAGAAAAGGAATATCAAACAGACTCCAAACGGGATGAAACCTTCGGGAGCGATCTTTTCGGAACAAATGCAAACCAGGAGACTTGGCGTGGACGTCAAGAAGTAAACGAGGCGACCACGAGGGTGCCGGGCACGCCCTAGGGGGGTGGGCGTGCCCCCACCCTCATGGGCCCCTCGTGGCAACACCGACCTACTTCTTCCTCCTATATATATCCACGTACCCCGAGAACATCCAAGAGCACCATGAAAACCTAATTCCACCGCCGCAACCTTCTGTATCCGCGAGATCCCATCTTGGAGCCTTCGCCGGCGCTCCGCCGGAGGGGGAATCGACCATGGAGGGCTTCTACATAAACACCATAGCCTCTCCGATGAGTTGTGAGTAGTTTACCACAGACCTTCGGGTTGTAACACCCCGGATACAACTTTCCATATTCGTAACTCCAACTCTTGCCTTTTCTGGAGATGCAATATGTTATTTTCCTTCGTGGTTGGGTTTTGTCTTTTGTTTTGCATTTTGTTCATGTCTTGCATTTCATCTCATAGCATCATGCGCATTGCATCCGCATGTTTTTCATAAAACTCGTTCCCGTTCGTAGTTGCCGCGTTCTGCTTTGCCTTCGTTGACCGTTTCAGACGAATCAAGGTTTCGCTTCCCTCCCGACCGTGACCGCCTACCCCTCTCTGCACAGCCACCAACCCCTTTGCACGCGTCCGAAACTGCCCTGAACCAGAACCGGTCGGTCGTGACCGATGAGTCCGGATCATCCCCAAACATCTACAAAACATCTCCGTTTTCTTAGTTGGACTTCCCTAACCATATTTTTCGTCCGCCCGATCCCGATCCGATGATCCAAATCCTCCCTCCTTTTACTACCTGCTATATAAGCAATCTAACCCTAGCCCCTAGCTGTCCCATCCATCAAATCCTCCGCGCCGCCGCCACCCCCTGACCATCTCCCTCGGGATCCCTCACGATCACCCACCTGGTCTCCCCCTTCCTCGGGTCTTGCCTGATCCATCCAATCGATCCAGCCAACCAGCTAGTCTCCTCCTCTCCCTTGAATTCCCCATCGAGCCAACTGGTGCCCGCAGCCGTCTTCGACTTTAGCCACCCACCAACCAGTGCAGCCCCAGCCCCGCTTGATCTGGATCGAACCGAGGCAACAGTCTCTCGCCCGAGCCTCTCCTCTGTTTCCGTCGCTGCCGGCGACAACCTCAGCTCGCTGGGGCAACCAAACGCCATCGGCAACGAATCCTGCAGGAGCCCGAGTTCCTCGCCTGCTGTCCGTCGAAACGAGTAGGAGCTCGTCTATGGCGCCTCCTTGTGCTTCCTCTCGCTGCCCAAGACGAACGCCTCCATCCCTCGACCTACCCCGAGCCTTCTCACACCGCCGTCCCAGCCACCTCGTCCTAGCCGTGATGAGTTGTGAGTAGTTTACCACAGACCTTCGGGTCCATAGTTATTAGCTAGATGGATTCTTCTCTTTCTTTGAATCTCGATACAAAGTTCTCCTCGATCTTCTTGGAGATCTATTCGATGTAACTATTTTTGCGGTGTGTTTGTCAAGATCCGATGAATTGTTGGTTTATGATCAAGTTTATTTATGATAAATATTTGAATCTCCTCTGAATTCTTTTGTGTATGATTTGTTACCTTTGCAAGTCTCTTCGAATTATCAGTTTGGTTTGGCCTACTAGATTGATCTTTCTTGCAATGGGAGAAGTGCTTAGCTTTGGGTTCAATCTTGCGGTGTCCTTTCCTAGTGACAGCACGGGCAGCAAGGCACGTACTGTATTGTTGCCATCGAGGATAAAAAGATGGGGTTTATATCATATTGCTTGAGTTTTTTCCTCTACATCATGTCATCTTTCTTAATGTGTTACTCTGTTCTTATGAACTTGTAGGACCTTGAAGTATGTCTAGAGGGGGGGGGGTGATTAGACTACTTGACCAATAAAAACTTAACCTTTTCCCAAGTTTAGAGTTTGGCAAATTTTAGCTACTTTAGGACAAGTCAAGCAATCATCACACTATTCAAGCAAGCATGCAAAGAGTATATTGGCAGCGGAAATTAAAGCATGCAACTTGCAAGAAAGTAAACGGAAGGGTTTGGAGGATTCAAACGCAATTGGAGACACGGATGTTTTTGGCGTGGTTCCGATAGGTGGTGCTATCGTACATCCACGTTGATGGAGACTTCAACCCACGAAGGGTAACGGCTGCGCGAGTCCACGGAGGGCTCCACCCACGAAGGGTCCACGAAGAAGCAACCTTGTCTATCCCACCATGGTTGTCGCCCACGAAGGACTTGCCTCACTAGCGGTAGATCTTCACGAAGTAGGCGATCTCCTTGCCCTTACAAACTCCTTGGTTCAACTCCACAATCTTGTCGGAGGCTCCCAAGTGACACCTAGCCAATCTAGGAGACACCACTCTCCAAGAAGTAACAAATGGTGCGTTGATGCTGAACGCCTTGCTCTTGTGCTTCAAATGATAGTCTCCCTAACACTCAACTCTCTCTCATAGGTTTTGGATCTGGTGGAAAGAAGATTTGAGTGGAAAGCAACTTGGGGAAGGCTAGAGATCAAGATTCATATGGTAGGAATGGAATATCTTGGCCTCAACACATGAGTAGGTGGTTCTCTCTCAGAAATGGTAAGTTGGAAGTGTAGGTTCGTTCTGATGGCTCTCTCCACGAATGAAGAGGAGGTGGAGGGGTATATATAGCCTCCACACAAAATCTAACCGTTACACACAATTTACCAAACTCGGTGGGACCAATTCAATAGACTCGGTCGGACCGATTTAGTAAACCTAGTGACCATTAGTGATTTTCGGTGGGACTGACATGCATCGCGGTGAGACCGATTTGGTTAGGGTTAGGGCATAACGTAATCTCGGTAAGACCGATTACACAAATTCGGTGAGACCGATTTGGTAATAAGCTTTCCAGAGAGTTGGTGAGGTAAAATCGGTGGGACTGATTTGCTCTTTTTGGTGAGACCGAAATGTTACAAAAAGGAAACAGAGAGTTTACATTGCAATCTTGGTGGGACCGATCGCTCACTTCGGTTAGACCGAAATGTTACGAAGGGAAACAGAGAGATTACAACCCCATCTCGGTGAGACCGAGATCCCTATCGGTAAGACCGATTTGCTTAGGGTTTGTGGCAGTGGCTATGACTTTTGGAATCGGTGGCGCTGGATCGGAAGAATCGGTGTGACCGATTTTGGCTTTGGGTTTAGGTCATTTGTGGATGTGGGAAAGTAGCTGAGGGTTTTGGAGCATATCACAAAGCACATGAAGCAAGAGGCTCATTAACAACACCTCATCCCTCCTTGATAGTATTGGCTTTTCCTATAGACTCAATGTGATCTTGGATCACTAAAATATAAAATGAAGAGTCTTGAGCTTTTGAGCTTGAGCCAATCCTTTGTCCTTAGTATTTTGAGGGATCCACTTTCATCATCCATGCCATGCCATTCATTGAGCTTTCCTGAAATAATAGTCTTGGAATAGCATTAGCTCAATGAGCTATATGTTGTTATGAATTACCAAAACCACCTAGGGATAGTTGCACTTTCAATCTCCCCCTTTTTGGTAATTGATGACAACATATAGATCAAAGCTTCGACAAATGATAATAAGATTGAATAACATCGTCGCTTTGAGAAGTATATGATAAGCAAGAGCTCCCCTAAATTTGTGCATAGTTTAAGATTTGCTTTGGACTGCAAATGCACAATGAATTAGGCTCATGGGTTACTCTTCCATGTCACATACATCTTGGTGGAGCGCTCAAAATAATAAACATTGAATACATGCACTCATCACTAAGCAAAGTGAATGATCACATAAGATAGATAGGATAATATCATCAAACATGCATCAGTGTAGCTTATGATCAAACACATGATCATCAATGTCTCACAAGCATAGTATCTCAAACGATCAAAAGCAAACAAGTTTTAAACCACCAAATAAAGCAAGAGAGAACAAAAGCAACACACTCTCTCTCGAAGCCTATGATCTATACATTTTTCTCCCCCTTTGGCAACAAGTTACCAAAAAGTTCATAGAAAATGCATAGTGCTAGATCGACTCTCAGGCTTGATCTTCTGGTGGCAGTGTCCGAATAACTCCAAGGACGAAGGCTTCAGTTGAAGTAGAGGGTGCTGGAGTGGATGCTGGAGCTGGTTGCACTGGAGCTGAAGGGGCAGTAGCTGGTGCTGAAGTTGTTGCTCTAGTGTCTGTCACTGGCACTGCAACTGACCTCTGGGCACTGGGCACTCTGTCAAACACATTTGTGGTAGTCTTGCCCTGCCTCTCCTGCATATCATCCTACAGCTGCTCTACAACCGACTGAATCTCAGTTACTTTGACATCAAGGTCATGGAATTTGAGTTCCATGATTCTCTCCAGGCTCTCCTGATTCTGAGTGAGGGTGGCCAGTCCCTTCTCAATCCTTAGTGTAGATGCTATCAAGTAACCAAGCTGCTCCTACTTGCTCTTTAAGAAATATTCAGATGCCTCCTCTGGAGTTGGCATCCTTGCAGCCTTCTCCTTCTTGTCTTGAGCTTGAACTGATGTTGGATCATTTTCATTCATGACAACCTCATTGTCCTCAAAGTCTGGATAAAGTGGAAAGTGTTCCTTATCCAATTGATATTTCCCTGTGCCCATCTTTGAGTTGATCAATTCCTGAATCTGAGGGGCATATCCACAGCTCCTCTTCTGATCTGCTGTAGTCCTCTTAATGGTTTCAATCATCAGGCTCATGACTTTGTACTTTTGTGGCACATCAAACACATGCAACATGTTGATGGCATGCCCTTTGATCATGTTATGGTCACCAGACTTGGGCAACAAAGTATGCCTCCGAATCCAATTAATGGTTGGCAGCCCTGACAGCAGAAAATGAACTGATCCAAACTTGTGAGTCTCTACTGCCTTGTCTGGTATTTCCTTGTACATGTGAGCCATGGAATTGTGATCCATCTTCTTCTTTGCATAAATGTCCAGGTCATCCTCACTTTCCTTTGGGGCATTTATCAGACTTGCCCATTCTTCAATAGTTGACTGGTACCTTGTACCTTTAGACATCCAAACTATTCTTCCATCTGGGTAAAAATGTGCTGTGGAGTAGAATTGCATGATAAGCTCATCATTCCAGTGAGTGAACTTTTGTCCAACAAAATCAGCAACTCCACAAGCAACAAAGCTTTCTTGAAATCCTGGATAGTGCTCTTCATTGTCCTTGATGTAGGTCCAGTCGACCCACCTCATGTCACAAACTATGGGCTTCTTGTCCAATAGAATTGTCTCATAGAAGTCTTGCTGTTCCTTTGTATGGAACCTGTAGTCAACAACAGTTCTTCTCCTTGAAGCATATGGATCTTCCATCCTCCACAGCCTCAACCCTGAGTCCTTCCTGATCCTCATGTCCTCAGCCACAAGATGGGCATCATTATGGTCTGGTATCTTGGGCTTGAGCTTTCTTAGGACCTGTCCTTCTTCATCTTCTTCTTCAGCAACGTTTGGCACTGGGGCCTTGTTCTTCTCAGCAGCTGGAATACTCCTAGTATTCCTCTTTGGTACTTGCTTGGCCTTGGAGGCAGCTTTGGGTGCTTCCTTGGGCTTAGATGTTGCAGCCCCTGATCTTATAGCATCACCCATAAGCTTAGGTGCCTTAGGTGCTGGTGCAGCAACCTCTTCCTCTTCTTCAGAATCTCTTCTCATAGAGGGCTTTCCAAGGACCTTGGCAGTTGTGGTTCTTGCTCTCTTCTTTTTCTTGTCCTGAGCACCTTCATCCTCTAACTCTATGGTGAACTTCATAGTCTCTCTAGTTGGGACTTTCTTGGGTTTGGAAGAAGTGACTTTCTTCTCAGGTGCCTCTTTGGGTTCTGTCTGAGCTCGCACTTGAGTGGACTTTCTGGCTTTAGGCATTGGTGTCCTCTTGGCAGGAACTTTCTTCTTCAGTCCAGGCTTTGTGCTATGTGCAGAGCCATATTCCTTCTTGAGCACTACTTTCTTAGAAGTAGCCTCATCTTCTTCAGCTTTGTAGTCCTCATCCTCTGAGTCTGAAGTTCTTTTCCTACTTTGCCTGGTAGCAGCCTTAGGCAGGTTGCTAGGAGTGCTTCTGCTCCCTTCATCTGTGGTTGAGGGACTAGTCCCCTCACTCAAGTCCATCTGTGCTTCTGACCTGTTCTGGCTGTCACTCTGGTCTGACATGCTGCAAAAAGCTGACTGCTGACCCTGTGAGGAGTTATAGATGAGATAGAGTGGATGAGCATCACAGAATGCAGAGATTTTTGCAAAAGAATGATTCAAAAATTCAGTTTTAGTTTTCCACAGAAAGCATTTCGGATCAACTGATTTTCAAACTCGGTGATACCGAAGCAGTTTTGGAACCTAAACTGATGATCTTGATTGGACCGTGTCACAGTTCGGTGGCATCGAGACTGCTAGGGTTTCATAGAATCCTCAAATCAGTCGCACCGATTAGTAATTCTCGGTCAGACCGAGAGTCACTAGTGCAATGGCATAAGCCAAATAGGTGAGACCGAGTTTTTCAACTCGGTGGGTCCGAGATGGTTTCGGCGGAAACCTAACCCTAAAAATTTGAATCTAATCTAATCTACAGACTACTTTGGCTGGATAGAAGTGTTTCAATCGTGGCAAGATTCAATAAGAATACAATGTGCTAGGAATCAGACGTGGATAGCACAAAGATCAATTCCATACCCTAACTTGGCGGTGGACTCGCTACGGCGACAATGGCGGGGGCGAAATCCGTTGACGGCGGCAGAGACCAGCGACAGGAGGCTGCTGGCGATGAGGAGACGATCCGGAGACCTCCGATGGCAGAGCGAGCTATAGCGTGGGCGAAGGGTTTCGGAGAAATTTCCAAAATTTTGCCCGTGACTATATATAGCCCGACCCTATCGGTGTGACCGAGTGGAATAACTCGGTGGCACCGAGATGCATAACTGTGTACAGTTACAGCAAATCGGTGAGACCGAAAAGTTCAAATCGGTTGCACCGAGATTGAAAACTCAGATCAACTTAATGATCTCGGTAGGACCGAAATGGAGGAATCGGTCAGACCGAGAGTCACAAACAGGTTTTGGAAGTTTAAGTCTATGACGAATCGGGGACTCCGAGTGCTCCTCACACAGAGTGATTCGAATCTGACTTGATCAATTTTTGTGATGTAGCATGAATAGAGTTTGAGACGAGAAAAGCATAGATAGCTAAAGAAGGTTCTTAGGCATTCTTTTCCATCCACTTGGCAAAAAGAAAAGAACCCAAACAATCAAAACAACAAGTGGATGTCCTTGAATGAGAAAAATATGCATCAACATGCTCACACAATAAAATGGCAAATGAAATATGTGGCAAAGTATGCACAACCAATTCTAGCATCTATCAAACAATTGGTGATGACTAGGTCATCTATATATGAGTATATTGACTTAGGAGTCAAATGAGAACATTTGATCATAGGTCATACTCATCGTTTAAGCTCAAGTGGGGTTACCACTTTTACATAATGCATTGATATGTTCACATCATTAGAGTTGCTTTGACTCAATTCTTAGAGTTAAGCTCCCCCTAGATGTGAGATCCCCCCTTAGAGGGATGAACTAACCTCGGGTTTTGTCGATGATGACTTCATGTAGGTGTTGAAGATGTGGATGCTCAATGTTGATGTAGATCATTTGGAGCAATCCTTTGGAGTGTGTTGCACTTTCAACTTACCTACATGGGTTAGTCCCACAAGGAACAAACAAGAATATCCATAGACATAGAGTGATGCACACACAAGATGATGTCCATGAAATCATGAGGTTACCTTGTCCCTTGCCTTACCAACATGAGGGTTTGTGACTCCTTGAACTAGTGCAAGATGTGGAAGTTGATTGCACTTGTTCTTGCCATAATGATATGAGTGAAGAATGTTGGCGGAGTCACCATCAAGAACTCTCTAGTTCTTCTTCTTCGGGATCCACATCATCTTGATGGGAATCCTTGGAGTTGTAGTTGTACTTGATGAAGTAGAACTTGACGTAGTCTTGGGAACCCACTTGAACGAGGCTTTAGGTGCTTCTTCAAATGCATCAATTTCTTCTTGAAGCTTGTCCTTGCCTTTGTTCTTGTGGTCTTGTGGTGGAAGGTCATCTTGAGCTTGTGTTCCCTTGAAGGAAGTAGGATCATACTTCTCTTGTTGAGGAACAAACTTCATCTTGGGGTATTGATCTTCTTCCCACTCAACTCCATTGGCATTGAACTTGCGTTCAAAAACAACACCTTGATTCTTCCGGTGCCTTCCTTGCTTGCGTACAATTTCCTCGAATTGCTTACTCCCGGCAAGGCTCTTGTAAACACCTTTCTCTATAATTCCCTTCAATAAGATATTTTCTTGCTCAAGTGTACCTTGGCTAAGAGAATCATTAGTGGAATCAAGAGAACTACTAGAAGCAACAATATTGGATTTGACATTATTATTGTTACTACTAGAGGAAGTATCTTTCTTGTACTTGTTACTAGACTTGACTTGAGGCATGTAAGTAGATAAGAGTAAACGCTTGGCAATGTAAGAAGAACTTTTCTTGCGGAGATCATCATTGATTGCTTTTAAGAACTCATGCTCTTGCTCAAGATTGAGCTTTTCAAAGCGTAACTTCTCATGAGCCCTTAAAAGTTCTCGATGATCTTCGAAGATAGTTTCATGAGCTAACTTAAGAGTGTTTAGTTCTTTAGTTAGAAGCTCAATCTTCTCCTTATCATTGTCATTTGTTTTATCTTGATTAGCATGATTAATTGACGTTTCATCATAGTATTCGTCACTAGAGGTGTCAACAAGTAAATCATCATCCACAAGCAAGTCATCTTCATCACTATTGAAATCAACATACCCAGGATGTGTTACCTTTGGACCTTTGGCCATGAAGCATCTTCCAACACCTTCATTTGGTGAATCAAATATGTCGTAGGAGTTGGTTGACAAAGTGCTAGACCGGCAACACCTTCATCTTGAGTATATTCGGAGTCGGAGTGATAGCTTCTCTCGGAGTGATTGTCGGAGTCGGAGCCGGATACCCATTCACCAACATGAGCTTGATGTCTTCGTTTTGTGTAGCTCCTTGATGACTTGTCCTTCCTTTCTGAATCCTTGCTTCTCCGTGAGGGTCTTCGTTCATAATGATCATCTCTCCTCCTCCTCTCTCTTGGTGGTGATTCTTCTCTTTTGCTTCTTCTTCTTGGAGAATCTTCTCTTCTTTTGTAGGGTGCCGTACACTCATTGGAATAGTGTCCGGGTCTCCCACAATTGTAGCAATTGCGCTCTCGACTAGAAGATCTTTTGTCATTGTAAGACCTTGACTTGGAGCTTCTTTCTTTGCTTCTACTCTTGTAGAATTTGTTGAAGTTCTTCACCATTAAGATCAATTCTTCATTGAAGGTTTGTTTCTCACTTGATGATGTGGGGGCTTCACTTGAGGCTTTGTAAGCACCACTTGACTTGTTGTGAAGTTCCTCCTTATCCTTGAGTGACATCTCATGAGCAACAATTCTTCCAATGACTTCTGTTGGCTTGAGATCTTTGTAGTTTGGCATCATTTGGATCAACGTGCACACGGTATCACACTTTCCATCCAATGCTCTTCGGATCTTCTTGATGATGAATTTGTCGGTCATCTCTTTACTCCCTAAGTCGGCAATCTCATTTGTGATAAGAGCAAGCCTAGAGTACATTTCAATGACACCTTCACCATCCTTCATTTTGAACTTGTCAAGCTGACTTTGGAGCACATCCAACTTGGATTCCTTGACAGACTCGATACCTTCATGCATATCAATCAAAGTATCCCAAATTTCCTTTGCATTCTCAAGACGGCTGATTTTATTGAATTCTTCGGGGCACAATCCGTTGAAGATGATATCGCAAGCTTGAGCGTTGTATTGCAGCATCTTCAATTCTTCCGCATTAGCTTCACGGTTCGGTTCTCTCCCATCGAAAAATTCACCTTGCAAGCCAATACAAATAATTGTCCAAACGGCAGGGTTATGTTCGAGAATATGCATTTTCATCTTATGCTTCCAACTAGCAAAATTAGTACCATCAAAGTAAGGACCTCTACGGTGATAATTTCCCTCGCTAGACGCCATACTCTCCTAGGTTGTGAAACCAAGGCTATGACCACCAAAAGCTATGGAAATCAAAGCAAATGGAGACCAAACCTCTGATACCACTTGTAGGACCTTGAAGTATGTCTAGAGGGGGGTGATTAGACTACTTGACCAATAAAAACTTAACCTTTTCCCAAGTTTAGAGTTTGGCAGATTTTAGCTACTTTAGGACAAGTCAAGCAATCATCACACTATTCAAGCAAGCATGCAAAGAGTATATAGGCAGCGGAAATTAAAGCATGCAACTTGCAAGAAAGTAAAGGGAAGGGTTTGGAGGATTCAAATGCAATTGGAGACACTGATGTTTTTGGCGTGGTTCCGATAGGTGGTGCTATTGTACATCCACGTTGATGGAGACTTCAACCCACGAAGGGTAACGGCTGTGCGAGTCCACGGAGGGCTCCACCCACGAAGGGTCCACGAAGAAGCAACCTTGTCTATCCCACCATGGCCGTCGCCCACGAAGGACTTGCCTCACTAGCGGTAGATCTTCACGAAGTAGGCGATCTCCTTGCCCTTACAAACTCCTTGGTTCAACTCCACAATCTTGTCGGATGCTCCCAAGTGACACCTAGCCAATCTAGGAGACACCACTCTCCAAGAAGTAACAAATGGTGCGTTGATGATGAACTCCTTTCTCTTGTGCTTCAAATGATAGTCTCCCCAAAACTCAACTCCCTCTCATAGGTTTTGGATCTGGTGGAAAGAAGATTTGAGTGGAAAGCAACTTGGGGAAGGCTAGAGATCAAGATTCATATGGTAGGAATGGAATATCTTGGCCTCAACACATGAGTAGGTGGTTCTCTCTCAGAAATGGTAAGTTGGAAGTGTAGGTTCGCTCTGATGGCTCTCTCCACGAATGAAGAGGAGGTGAAGGGGTATATATAGCCTCCACACAAAATCTAACCGTTACACACAATTTACCAAACTCGGTGGGACCGATTCAACAGACTTGGTCGTACCAATGTAGTAAACCTAGTGACCGTTAGTGATTTTCAGTGGGACTGACATGCATCTCGGTTAGACCGATTCGGTTAGGGTTAGGGCATAATGTAATCTCGGTAAGACCTATTACACAAACTCGGTGAGACCGATTTGGTAATAAGCTTTCCAGAGAGTTGGTCAGGTAAACTCGGTGGGACCGATTTGCTCTTTTCGGTGAGACCGAAATGTTGCAAAAAGGAAACAGAGAGTTTACATTGCAATCTCGGTGGGACCGATCGCTCACTTCGGTTAGACCGAAACGTTACGAAGGGAAACTGTGATAGCCTGGCTTATTAGGGATGATAGACTACTCATATCAATAAGGAATTCCTTCTTTTTCGGGAGCCCATTCAGATAGAACTACAAAGTTAAGCGTGCTCAGCTTGGAGTAGTTTCAGGATGGGTGACCGACCGGGAAGTTGCTCCCGGGTGCGCACGAGTGAGGACAAAGTGCACAGAAAAGACTAGTATTGATTTGTGGGGCTAGTCTAGATCTTGCCAGGAGTAATGACCACCGGCGGGTGTGTCCGGGGCGTTACAAGTTGGTATCAAAGCCGACCCTCGCGGTTACACGGATGGTTGCGGACAGGTGCGCGGTCATGTTGTTCATGACATTTGTGACCCGTCGTGGCACACGACATGGCACATGTACCGGACTGGATGCATAGACGGTTGTGCCAAGAGGGAACGTTCCTGTGGCCCGACGAGGACGTCGGTTCCTCTGAGTGGGGGTGTATGTGATAGCCTGGCTTATTAGGGATGATAGACTACTCATATCATTAAGGAATTCCTTCTTTTCCGGGAGCCCATTCGGATAGAACTACAAAGTTAAGCGTGCTCAGCTTGGAGTAGTTTCAGGATGGGTGACCGACCGGGAAGTTGCTCCCGGGTGCGCACGAGTGAGGACAAAGTGCGCAGAAAAGACTAGTATTGATTTGTGGGGCTAGTCTAGATCCCGCTAGGAGTAACGACCACCGGCGGGTGTGTCCGGGGCGTTACAGAAATAGAGAGATTACAACCCCATCTCGGTGAGACCGAGATCCCTATCGGTAAGACCGATTTGCTTAGGGTTTGTGGCAGTGGCTATGACTTTTGGAATCGGTGGCGTCGGATAGGAAGAATCGGTGTGACCGATTTTGTCTTTTGGTTTAGGTCATTTGTGGATGTGGGAAAGTACCTGAGGGTTTTGGAGCATATCACAAAGCACATGAAGCAAGAGGCTCATTAACAACACCTCATCCCTCCTTGATAGTATTGGCTTTTCCTATAGACTCAATGTGATCTTGGATCACTAAAATATAAAATGAAGAGTCTTGAGCTTTTGAGCTTGAGCCAATCCTTTGTCCTTAGTATTTTGAGGGATCCACTTTCATCATCCATGCCATTCCATTCATTGAGCTTTCCTGAAATAATAGTCTTGGAATAGCATTAGCTCAATGAGCTATATGTTGTTATGAATTACCAAAACCACCTAGGGATAGTTGCACTTTCAGAACTTAATACTCTAGATGCATGCTGGATAGCGGTCGATGTGTGGAGTAATAGTAGTAGATGCAGGCAGGAGTCGGTCTACTTGTCACGGACGTGATGCCTATTTACATGATCATGCCTAGATATTCTCATAACTATGCACTTTTCTATCAATTGCTCGACAGTAATTTGTTCACCCACCGTAATACTTATGCTATCTTGAGAGAAGCCACTAGTGAAACCTATGGCCCCCGGGTCTATCTTATATCATATAAGTTTCCAATCTACTTTATTTTGCAATCTTTACTTTTCAATCTATATCATAAAAATACCAAAAATATTTATCTTATCTTATTATCTCTATTAGATCTCACTTTCGCAAGTTACCGTGAAGGGATTAACAACCCCTTTATCGCGTTGGTTGCGAGGTTCTTGTTCGTTTGTGTAGGTAAGAGGGACTTCTGAGGAGCCTCCTACTGGATTGATACCTTGGTTCTCAAAAACTGAGGGAAATACTTACGCTACTTTGCTGCATCACCCTTTCCTCTTCAAGGGAAAACCAACACAGTGCTCAAGATGTAGCACATCTAAGTCGGTTAATCTCCATCGGAACATTGTCATACCTGAAATTGAAGGTTTGCATTATATTTATTTCTACTGCTCCATGTGCATTATAGATTTCCTACAATGTAACTTTTACAGCACAAACTAAACAAAAAAATGTTCTCATTACTGTAGCATGGAAGTAGATTGTGCATTTTGGGTTAAGACAACAAATGTATGAATAATTGCCACAATATAGTTGCATTCAACTGTTGACTTACCCCAACCTATCGACAAATGGCTTAATATACATTATTGTTTTCTCTTTGATCCTTGGAAGTACATTATCAATGTAAAACTGCGCAGATGCATACTTTGGGATGTTCTTCACAGTGTGCCTGTCATTGACCACATTGCAATACTGTTATATGTAGACAATGTACTCATTTGATCCCTAACACCCGCCATAAGCAGAACAAATATTTACATTGAGACAAGTAAGAAACCAAGAAGACAGGTTTACCATAGTGAACATAAGACAAGGTGAGACTATACCGAAAAAGGCTTTCGCCCCACTTTATAAATAAAGCAACCACCAAGCACAAAGTCAACAAGGTACCAACCGAACAACACACACACACACACACACACACACACACATAACGCCACCGCAGGAAAGGTCCAACAAACAGGCGCACAAACACTGCACGAGTGTCGGTGTCAAAACCGGCAGATCTCGGGTAGGGGGTCCCGAACGTGCATCTAAGGTCGATGGTAATAGGAGACGGGGGACACGATGTTTACCCAGGTTCGGGCCCTCTCTATGGAGGTAATACCCTACTTCCTACTTGATTGATCTTGATGAATACGAGTATTACAAGAGTTGATCTACCACAAGATCGTAATGGCTTAGACCCTAGAAGTTTAGCCTATGAGGTATGATTGTTTTCTATGGACTAAACCCTCTGGTTTATATAGACATCGGAGGGAGCTAGGGTTGTACAAAGTCGGTTATAGAGGAAGGAATCTACATATCCAAATAGCCAAGCTTGCCTTCCACGCAAAGGAGAGTCCCATCCGGACACGGGAAGAAGTCTTCTGTCTTGTATCTTCATAGTCCAACAGTCCAGCCAAAGTATATAGTCCGGCTATCCGAGGACCCCCTAATCCAGGACTCCCTTAGTAGCCCCCGAACTAGGCTTCAATGACGAGGTGTCTGGCGTGCAGATTGTCTTCGACATTGCAAGATGGGTTCCTTCTCCGATTACTTCACAGTCCGTGACTTAAAGAGCAGTATCCGACTTTTCATTTAATGTCGCGCTCATCGGCTTCAGCACCTTCATGATTTCAGCTTCCACGTGTCGAGCGAATACGAGAGGTCGAGGCACTTTTTCACATACCACCCTTACCATGTGAGAAAATTGTCTATTTAAAGAGACGGGGATCTTCAAATTTAATCCACACCATCTGCCCCAAACGAGGAATCCTCGGAGCTTGCCCGCAGAAACCACCCCAACATGGCTAGCACTCCCAGCTCTTCCTCCCGCCCCCACGGCCCCAAAAAGGGCGACTGGGAAAAGTACTCCATATCCCACAACCAACTGGTGAAGTTGCAGACACGGAGATTTCTTCCCCCCGCAGATCTAGTCCCTGTTCGAGCCGGATTGGCTTCCTTCGATGATGTGGAGCAGGCGGAGAATTTCCCCAACCCATCCAGGGGGAACGATATTCTTTGTTCCCTACTTGTTGAGAGGTGTCGGATTTCCAATCCATCCATTCCTCCGAGGTCTACTAGAGTATTATGGCCTCCAACTGCACAATTTCACTCCTGCCTCCATCCTGCATATTGCGGGTTACGTTGCTCTTTGCGAGCTATTCCTAGGCTGCGAGGCCCATTTTGAGTTATGGAAGAAGCTATTCTGCCTCGTCCCTCGTAATCAAGAGGGGTCAATATTTCAAGTGGGCGCCGCCGAAATATGGCATATCGCCAGGACCGGATATCTGTCCGGCGCGCCGAAGAATGGCCTTCCGAATGGTTTTATATTGAGGACGTCTCCCTTCCCGACCCAGTCTGAATGGGTCTTCCTGAATTTTCAAGTGCTCCATTGAAGAAACGCCTCAGCTGGCGTCCCTGGAGCCCCAGGGAGGGAGATAGCACGGAAGTCCACCAATTGATGAGCAAGATAAAGACGCTCGCCCAGTCCGGACAGTCAATAGTGAAGGTTATGGTGATATCCAAAATGCGGGGGGTTCAACCACTCCAATACCGAGGGCGTCCTATGTGGCACTTCAATGGAGAAGATGATGCCACCCGCTGCGGTCGGAAGGGTCCTGACACCCCCGCCGCTTTGACGAAAATGCTGTCCAGATTATACAAAGGGGAGAAAGAAGAGTTCATCCGCATTAAGCCCAGAGATGGATTTTCCATGTACAACCCTCCCATCTGGGTGAGTTTCCATCCCATTACTCAATTTACTCCCTGAGTCAGTTTCCGCAAATATTAATCCGTCCATTAAAAAAAGGAATGGTGAAAGATCACCAAGGAGTTCAACTATCCTGCACCACAGCTAGAGGACCACAACAGGGCCCTTGACCCCGGATTCACAGAAGATCCAGATATATTCGTGGAGCTCGGGGATGGAGTGTTCTACCATACGAGCCATGATGGCACAGAAGTGGCCATCACCGCTGACTATCCCAGCGTTCTCCCTGCCTCGCATGTAAGTAGTTAGGAGACTTATCCTTCGAAAGAGTTTCCTCCCTCCGCCTCACCGACCGCACTATCTTATGCTCTAAAGGGGAGGCGATCGGCGCGCCACGCTGCACCTGAGGTGACTCGCAAGAAGACTGCACCTACGCCGGGCGGGCCTTCGAAGAGGAATGCAAATAGAAGTACGACCAAGCGTTCATCAAAGAGGTATGGTTTTAAACATGCTCCATGGCTATCACCTTGGAGTATGACGCTATCCGTTGTGTCTTATCAAGAAAAACATTCGCCGGACTATGTCCGGGGATCCCGCCGATCATGCCTCCACTAGCCAGATTTCGGACCCTGTCTCAAGGGCTGAGGCTAACGTGGAAGTGACACCAGATTGTCCTTCTGCGGAGGATTCAGATAAGGTATCCGTCACCAATTCGGAAGTGGAAAGTGCCATGAATCATCGACGCCTGCGGGTCGCTCTTCGCGACCCTGGTTTTTCAGAAGAGGCTTTCAACGCCTTCAACTCGGGTGATGCATACATCCGAGCTGCTCGAGATGGGCTTACCAGAGCCATAGACCAGTATTTGAAAGATATGTGGGTAAGTACACATTTGTGTAAATTTGATAATTATATACCAGTATCCCCTGAGACTTGAAACAGTTGGTACAACTGATTTAAGGATCATTGTATGACCAGGTGCTCACAGAGAAGAACAACCTATTGTCTCAAGAGCTGGAAAAGTGTCAGGCCCAGCTAACTGCTGCTACCGTCAAACTGGAGAAATCCAAGAAGGCAGCGTCTGGTAATGTTCCCCTCTATCGAGAAAGCATAATCATATACCAGGATTATTAATACAGGTGCAAATCTTATGATAGAGTCATCAGATCATCTGGAAGAGGCACCAGAAGTCGCACGAGCGGAAGGTACATAAGCCCAAAGGCAACTGGCCGCGGGCGAACGTATATTGACACGGGTCAGGAATGAGAAGAACAAACTCGATGATTCCCACACCAAGCTGGGCGGAGAGCTTAAAGATGTGCGTGCCCAGCTGGCTGACTCCGTGAAGGAGAATAATAAGCTGCGAGGCGACATATTTAGTATGTTGGTAAAATTACCCCTACGTAATTCAGCTAGGGAAGGAACTGACAGAATTATATCTGTAGGTATGCTGACGGGCCGTCTCGAAGAGGAGGTGTCCGGATCTTCGAGCGATCTGCTATAGGAGCTGTCGCAAGTGCACGAGCGAGCTCAGCAGGCGATGCGGAGTATTGCCAAGGCCTTGTGGCCATCCGACTCCCCTCCAGGAAGTATGGAGGAGCTAGTACAACTATTGAAAGGAGCACGGCGGCGCTTCCGATTATGGAAGATATCGGCCTGCAGGGAAGGTGCACGAGAGGCCTAGGCCATGGTGAAAACACGGTATACCAAGCTCGATCCTAATCACATGGCCCGGGTCGGACCTTTAGGGTCAAATGGAGAAGAAATTCCCGTTAGTTTGGTATATGACCAGGTAAAAGTAGCCACCAAATATTCCCAACAGGATTGTAGGCTAGATATCCTGTTAGCTGGCGTAGAGGAAGAAGTTTTTGAGTCTAAGTGACTATGTACTTCAATTGACAAATTATGTCTCTAGATGAATTGTAAAACGATTGTCATGGTGGACCTTTTCGCTTCGACCTCTGGACCAGAAGGTGCGGAGTGCTCACGAATACCCACTCGGTAATGTAGACCGGGGTATGCGTGGAAACCAGGCGTAGGGGTCATAGTTGCTTGAACAGACAAGTTTCTGGCTAGTTATGTTATATTACATTTTGATTGTAAGAAACATCTTCCAGAGAGAATAGTTCCGTTAAGGGTTCCTTTCGCTGGGTCAGCATGCGTTAACGTGCATGTCCGAACTGTGTTTGAAAAAACCACAGCATACATAACATCTGGGGGTTCATTATGTGACAAGTAAAAACATCTTTAGTACGCCGACCGAATATTCCCTTAAGAACGCTATTCGGCTTCACCCAGTTTGAGGTACACATCCGGATGACCCAGCAGTAACAATCACAGAGGTGCTCCCTTTATGCCTTACCTGAACTAACTGGAACATAGGGCATAAGCACAGGAGCCAGGCAACCCAGCTTGGCCAAAACTTAAGTCATATCGATGCATATAATGGCGAAGAAAAGGTACACATATGTGGTGAGCTTGATTCTCGAAATATAATAATAATAATAATAAGATTCTGTACGAGAAGCCCCCAGGTATAATTGACATACATATTTTAGAATGTGTGTGTCGTAGTTGTGCGTTTTAGCCGCACGAGAGCTTTATGGCTTAAAAAAAGAAATGTGAAAAGAGAGGAGAATTAATAATGGAAACAAAAAGGGAAAAAGGAGACAAACGAAGAGACCGGCGCTAGGCATAGAATCTTCGGAGTCTGGCCGCGTTCCATGGGTTCGGCTCTAGGCGGTCGTCTGATGCATCATGCAGGCGGTACGCTCCTCCAATGAGAACTCCGTCAATGATGAAGGGACCCTCCCACTTGGGCTTGAGTTTCTCCCTTTTATTCTTCGACAAGCGTAGAACAAGTTCACGAACATTATAAGTGTTGGCCCGTACTTCTCTGCTTTGATACCTTCGGGCCTGTTGTTGATAAAATGCGGAACAGGCTTTTGCAACGTCGCACTCCTCTTCCAGGGCATCTAGGCTGTCCTGCCGATCAAGCTCGGCCTCTCTCTCTTCATACATGCGCACTCGAGGTGAGTCATGAATAATTTCGCAGGGTAACACAGCCTCTGTGCCGTACACCATGAAAAAAGGTGTATATCCGGTAGAACGATTGGGCGTGATCCGCAGCCCCCAGAGTACAGAGTTGAGCTCCTCGACACAGTGCTTGTCTAATTCTTTAAAATACCGCACTAGTCTGGGTTTAATGCCGCTCATAATAAGACCATTGGCTTGTTCGACTTGACTGTTGGTTTGTGGGTGATAGACGGAGGCGTAATCGAGCTTAATGCCCAGATTAGCACACCATGTTTTTACCTCATCGGCTGTGAAATTGGAGCCATTGTCGGTGATGATGCTGTGTGGAACACTGTAGCGGTGCACAACACCAGATATAAAGTCTATCACCGGTCCGGCTTCGGCCATTTTAACTGGTTTGGCTTCTATCCACTTAGTGAATTTATCCACCATGAGGAACAAATATTTTTTTCTTATGGCTTCCTCCTTAAAGGGGTCCGACCATATCATACCGCGAGACCGCAAAAGGCCAAGTGATGGGGACTGTTCGTAGAGCGGTGGGTGGCATATGACTTTGGTTGGCGAAAAACTGGCATCCGACGCAATGTTGGACAAGGTCATGTGTGTCTGCTCGGGCCGTCAGCCAATAGAAACCGGTACAGAAGGCCTTGCTTACAAGGGCCCGAGCCGCGGCGTGGTGACCGCTGAGACCGACATGAATTTTAGCCAAGAGCTGCCGCCCTTCTTCCTCGGAGATACATCTTTGAAGTACTCCGGTAGCGCTTTTCTTGTAGAGTTCTTCCTCGTGAACCTTGTAGGCTTTAGAGCACCGCACAATGCAGCGCGCCTCATTCTGATTCTCAGGGAGTTCTTGCCTATTAAGGTAGGCCAAGAAGGGTTCGGTCCATGGGGCAATGACTGCCATGATGAGATGGGCCGATGGTGTAATTTCGGTGGCTGAGCCCCCGGTGATGTCGGTGTGTTCGGAGTCTGGGGTTGTAGTCGGATCTGGGTTGTTGCTGCCGCTCTCACCTTGCCACACCACAGATATCTTGAAAAGCCTTTCCAGGAAGATATTAGGTGGGACGGGGTCGCGTTTGGCGCTGATGCGAGCAAGGACATCCGCCGCTTGATTACTTTCTCGAGCCACATGGTGAAACTCAAGCCCCTCGAACCAAGCTGACATCTTGAGGATGGCATTACGGTAAGCCATCATCTTTGGATATTTGGAATCAAAGTCTCCATTTATTTCGGATATTGCAAGGTTTGAATCCCCACACACTTCTAGGCATTGTATGCCCATGGAGACAGCCATCCAAAGACCATGCAATAAGGCCTCGTATTCGGCTGCATTGTTGGAGTCCATTGATGACCCACAAGTATAGGGGATCTATCGTAGTCCTTCCGATAAGTAAGAGTGTTGAACCCAACGAGGAGCAGAAGGAAATGACAAGCGGTTTTCAGTAAGGTATTCTCTGCAAGCACTGAAATTGTAGGTAACAGATAGTTTTGTGATAAGATAATTTGTAACCGGTAACAAGCAATGAAAGTAAATAAAGTGCAGCAAGGTGGCCCAATCCTTTTTGTAGCAAAGGACAAGCCTGGACAATTTCTTATAATGAGAAAAGCGCTCCCGAGGACACATGGGAATTATCGTCAAGCTAGTTTTCATCACGTTCATACGATTCGTGTTCGGTACTTTGATAATTTGATATGTGGGTGAACCGGTGCTTGGGTACTGCCCTTTCTTGGACAAGCGTCCCACTTATGATTAACCTCTATTGCAAGAATCCGCAACTACAAAAGAAGTATTAAGGTATACCTAACCATAACATGAAACTAATGGATCGAAATCAGCCCCTTACGAAGCAACACATAAACTAGGGTTTAAGCTTCTGTCACTCTAGCAACCCATCATCTATGTCGGCGTTCTGGGAACGGGGGTCCCCAGACTTGCCTGCCAGCGGCCTGTGGTGTGGCTCAAGTGGTGGCCCGGTACGGCCCATCTTCATCAGCACAAGACTCAAGACCCTCGCGAGGGGCCAATCCTCGCGGGGAGGACGACACAAGGCTTCCTCAGGAACAGCCTAGCCAGGCAGGCTCGCGAGGAGGCGGAGAGATCAAGGCAGGCTACCTCGCGAGGTGCTCGTGACACAAGCCATGACGATCGAGACCAGGCGGGCACCGGCCTGCGTAGTGTCCTTGTTTCCTCTTTGGTGCAAAGGGGGCAAGCACAGGCGTGGAGTACCGAGGCATCAAGCAAAGGTTGCCATTTCAGTGCAACGAGACCAAGACCAGCGGAGCTGCAGGATGGACGTCACCGTGGAGCCTGAGATGGCATCATCGCTAGTTCTTTTGGCAGCGGAAGATGAACTTTAGTCAGGATAACTTGTACTAAATGTCGGATTTCGGGTTCCGGCAGACCCTTGAGGTCCGAACACTGGGGTGCGTGCGGAGATTTCGCCTTCTACCTACCTGCTCCTCGCTGCCTCACTAGGATTTAAACTACGGAAGGAACAACGCAAGAGACACAGAGTTTATACTGGTTCAGGCCACCATTGCGGTGTAATACCCTACTCCAGTGTGTGGTGTGTTGATTGCCTCTTGGGCTGATGATGAACAATACAAGGGAGAACAGCCTCGCGAGGGTCTGTTCTTGGCTAGTGCGATGAACTACTAGGGGGAGTTCAGTTGCTCTCTCTACTGGTTTCCTGGCGAGGATCTCGTTCTTCCCTACCTCGTGGTGGCTAGTCCTATTTATAGGCAAAGACCCTGGGCCTCCTCCCAAATATTGAGCGGGAAGGGCGCCAACAGTTGGCCATTTTCAAGGGGAACATCTGGTACACTTATCCTGACTAAAGCTGGTCCTTGCCTGTCAAAGGCTCTGGCGGTGACGCCTGCTTGGGCTCCACAATGACTTCCTTCCTGCCGTTGGGCGGGTCTTGGTCTTGTTGCACCGAAATGGATGCCTTTGCTTGATGCTCTCACCTGCGCTTGCTCCCTTTGCACCAAAGAGGAAAGGAGGACACTACGCGCGCTGGCGCCCGACTGGCGCCCTTGGTCGTCATGGCTTGCATCATGGGCACCTCGTCAGGTACCCAGCCTTGATCTCTCCGCCTCCTCGTGAGCCAGCCTGATGAGGCCGTGCCTGAGGAAGCTCCTTGTCGTCCGCCCCGCGAGGCTTGGCCCCTCGCGAGGGTCTTGAGCTTGTGTTGACGAAGGTGGGCCGTGCTGGGCCCCCTTTGAGCCACGCCGCAGGCCGCAGGCAGGCAAGTGTGGGGACCCCCATTCCCAGAACACCGACAGTAGCCCCCAGGCCCAAGGCGCGCCCGGACTTGGCCGAGCAGAGATGCGAAAGGGCAAGTGCGAAGCACCGCGGGCCCTAATAGCCTGCGGCCTTGGGCGCCGCGTGGCGGTTGATTGGACATGGGCGTCTCCACTTCCCCACGACGCCTCGGCAACTGCACGAATTGACAAGTCCCTGCATGCAAAGCGGGTCATGATTACCTGTGATCGTGGAGGTCGGCGGTTGGCCTCCTCTGGCTTTAAGTACGGCACGACGCGTGCCCTTCCAGTCTATCCCCTCTTGCTTCTCCTTCTTTTTCATGGCTCCATCAAGGAAGTTCTCGGCCGCAGAGAAAGGAAAGGCCCGCCAGGTTGAGCCTGCCTCTCCCCCGCCCAAGCGCGGTCGAGGCCGCCCTCGCAAACACCCTGTGGCCTCCATGGCGACTCCCCACGGTCGCAGAGGTGACTTCCCGCGCGGTGACGGGCGGCTGGCTGTGGCCGGGGGGCATGCTTCGGCCATGCGACCCCCTAGGCCGCGCTTTCATGCTGCGGAGGTGCTGCCGGAGTTTGTTGTGTGGTCGGCGGAGCCGACTAGCGCCCGGCTTCAGCTCCCTCGCTTCCTCCTAGGTGAGCTCCCGGCTGGCGCCCCGGGCGGCCTCTGGCTCCAGGCAGACGGCTGCTGCAGTCGGGCCTCATGGGCTCCGCTGGAGGTCTCCGCAGCCGGGAGCCTAGCCTTGACCCGCGGCTGACAGACGTTTGCCCGCACGCGTGGCCTGAGCCGTCGGTGCACCCTGCACTTCAAGTTTGACGGCGATGCCACCCTCTATGTGAGGGTGTTTGGGGAAGATGGTCGCCGCGCAGGGTGCTGCCCTAAAGACGACTACCGCGGCCGGGGACCCAGCCCCGGCGAGGACGGAGAGGACAGTGTGCGCGTGGTTGGCGGCGCCCAGGGTTCCTCAAGCTTCACTGGTTCTTCTTCGGGCAGCGACTCTTCTAGCAGCGACCGCGGTCAGCCTCCACGCCGTCGTGCCTGCTTGGAGGGTGGTAGCGGGTCTGCCCGCCGCCGCGCCTCGGTGAAGCGCGAGAGGGAGTCCGCCTGAGCCCTGGAGGCGGCTCGAGTCTTCCCTGCGGGCTGGTGTCGGGTGAGCCACGCCTGATTTGTTCTTTCTTTTCCTTTTTCCTGCATAAAAAGACAGTAGCGTGGGGCCGCGTGGGGGCGTGTTTGGGTTAACGCTATTAATCATTGCACTGTTTCCGTTATTTCGGTATTGTGCCTTCCGGCCGCATGCCCGGGCATAGGTAGTTCACAGCCTCAGCCGTGGGGGCGACCGACCCAGGTCCTGCGTTCGTGTCACGGTGCCCGTGAGGCACGGACTGGAGGGGTGCTCCTGTAGTGGACCCGGGTTGAGAAACCTTGAGCGATAAGGACAGAAACACCCGTGAGGGCGCTCGGGCTGCCCCCTCGCGAGACCTTGCGCAAGAGAAATCGAGGCAAGAGGGCGAAAAGTCAAAGAGCCATAAGTCAAAGACGACGACAGTTTTAATAAAACTTCAAATGAGAATGAACTAGCCAACTGCAGAAAGCAAATGAAAAAGCCGCGCCCGGCACCTAGTCTAGTCTTTGACGTCTTCTCACCAGCGCGGAGCTAAGTGCTGCCACTGGGCGTGGGAGGGAGCCCCAGGGCCTGAGGCCGGCGCTCCTAAGACTCTGGGGCGTGTACAGCCCCAACTCATTATTACGTGAGAGTGTCACGGGCGGCGAGCTTCACAGGTGTTGGCCTTCTTCACAGGCTCCGGGCCTTTCTTGGGGGAAGCAAGCTTCACGGGCATTGGCCCTCTTCACAGGCTCCGGGCCTTTTCCAAAACACGACAGCTTCACAGGCATTCGCCTTCTTCACAGGCTCTGGGCCTTTTCCAAAAAGATAATCTTCACAGGCATTCGCCTTCTTCACAGGCTCTGGGCCTTTTCCAAAAAGATAATCTTCACAGGCATTTGCCTTCTTCACAGGCTCCGGGCCTTTTCCCAAAAGATAACCTTCATAGGCATTCGCTTTCTTCACAGGCTCTGGGCCTTTTCCAAAAAGATAATCTTCACAGGCATTCGCCTTCTTCACAGGCTCCGGGCCTTTTCCCAAACGATAACCTTCACAGGCATTCGCGTTCTTGACAGGCTCTGGGCCTTTTTAGGGGTAAAACCTTCGGAGGTGCTGGATGTTCCACGCATTCTGGACTGGCACCCCCTCCTGAGTCTCCAAGCGCGCGGAGCCAGGCCTGGAAACATGAACAACCTTGAACGGGCCCTCCCACATGGGAGAGAGCTTATGCAGTCCCTCCCTGGAGAGAACCCGCCTGAGCACGAGGTCCCCTACCTCAAGAGTTCTGGGGCGGATGTTGCGGCAGTGGTATCGCCACAATGCTTGTTGGTATCTCACCGCTCGCAACGCGGCTTCTCGGCGACGCTCCTCCCCCAGCATGAGGTCCATCCCCCGCATGGCGTCCTGCTGCGCCTCGTCGAACACCAGAACCCGTGCGGAACGACGTCTGACCTCGTGAGGGAGGACCGCTTCGGCTCCATAGACCAGGAAGAACGGGGTCTCTCCAGTCGGCTTGGTTGCAGTTGTGCGGATGGACCACAACACGGATTGAAGCTCATCGTACCAACCTCTGCCGCAGGCTTCCAGCTTCTTCTTGAATGTTCTGGTCCTGAGGCCCCTCAGGACCTCCGCGTTGGCCCGCTCGGCCTGGCCGTTGCTTCGGGGGTACGCCACCGAAGCGTAGCATATCTGCGTTCCAAGGTTAGCACAGTATGTTTTGAAGAGGTTACTGGTGAACTGCGAACCGTTATCGGTGATGATGCGGTTCGGCACCCCGAACCGGCTCACGATGCCCTTGATGAACTTGACCACTGAACCTGCAGGGATGGTGCGGACAGCTTCCACTTCGGCCCACTTGGTGAACTTGTCCACGGCGACGTAGAGGTAGCGATAGCCCCCTGGCGCCCAAGGAAACGGGCCCAGGATATCCAGCCCCCAGACTGCGAATGGCCACGAGAGGGGTATAGTTTGCAGACCTCCTGTCGGCTGATGGATCTGCTTGGCATGGAATTGGCAGGCTTCGCAAGCCTTCACTAGTTCAACAGCGTCATTGAGTGCAGTAGGCCAATAGAAGCCGCTGCGGAATGCCTTGCCCACGAGGGTCCGTGATGACGAGTGGTGCCCACAGTCTCCATCGTGTATATCCGCCAGTAGCTCTTTCCCTTGCTCCCTGGATATGCAGCGTAGGGACACATCATTTGGTCGCTTTCGGTAGAGTTCTCCATCCCTGATGCAGTACGTTGTGGCTTCCTCCTCCTTCTCCGGCAGGGTCCCTTGCGTTAAGTAACTCCGGAGCTCTGTGATCCAGCACCCCTCCCAGGGCTCCATCGTCAGGAGCAGGCGCGCTCCTGAGGCTGGGCCACAGACCGGGGATCCTGAGGTGGGTGGTTGGGGGAACTCCTCCCGAGGCTGCGCCGCATTTGATAGTGATGGCATGGCCGAGGGCTTGAAGAGCCGCTCCTCGAAGACGCCAGGCTCCTGAGGTAACCGCCTGGATGCTCGTTTGGCGATGTCATCGGCCTCCTGATTGGTGCCCCAGGGCACATGCTGCAACTCCAACCCCCATAACTGCTTTTCCATCCTGCGGACCTCTGCAAGGTAGGCTTCCATGTGCTCATCTTTTGGCTCGTACACTTTGTTGGAAAAATTGACGAGGAGCTGCGAATCGCCCTTGATGGTAAGGCGCTTTACCCCTAGGGCAGCCGCGGCCTTCAAGCCTGCTATTAGACCTTCGTACTCCGCTATGTTGTTGGAGACCTTTTCGCCTTGCTGGAAATAGAGCTGCACGGCGTAGTAGAGCTTGTCCTGAGTGGGAGATATGAGCAGCGCCCCAGCCCCAGCGCCATGCCTGGAGAACGCCCCGTCGAAGTACATGACCCAGCCTTCTGGCACCTCGCTTCTGGGGAGAGGAATTGATCCTCATCGGCCTTGAGGCCCGGTGCCTCCGTCCATTTGGCCATGAAATCCGCTAGCGCGGCCCCCTTGATGACTCTGGTCGTGCTGAATTCGAGCTGAAATGCTTGTAGTTCAATGTTCCACTCGCGACCCTTCCGGCTGAGTTAGGGCTCCTGAGCACCCTTTCCAAGGGGTATGCTGAGACGACCTTGATAGGGTGACCCTGAAAGTAGTGCTGCAGCTTGCGCGAGGCCACCAGTAGCGCGAGGAGGAGTTTCTGAGGCATGGGGTACCGTGCCCTCGCACTCCGCAACACCGTGCTGACGAAGTACACTGGGTGCTCGACGAGGCTTGGAGCGTCGGTGCTGGTGGCGTCCTCCGGAGACCGTGGCGCCTCCTGAGGCGGTGGAGCCTCCAGAAGCTGGTTGCCTGGGGGAGGGGTCTCTTCCGTTCCCAGTGCGCTTCCCTGCGGCAGCTGATCCTTCTCAGCCGTGGTAGTGATCTTTGCGAGTCCTTCTTGGTCCTGCTTTGCCTTGACCCGGGTAGCTGCCGCGGCTTTGGTCCGATGCTCCTCCCTAACCGCCACCAGAGCTGCGCTGGCGGAGTAGGGAGTGGCGGCAAGGTAGAGCACCAGGGGCTCTTGAGGGCGTGGGGCCACCATCACCGGAGGGCTGGTTAGGTATCTCTTGAGATCTTGGAACACCTCGTCAGCCTCTTCAGTCCATTCAAAGGGCCCCTTTTTCTTCATCAGCTAGAAGAAAGGCAGCGCTCGCTCCCCCAACTTGGAGATGAAGCGCCCTAGCGCAGTCACGCGCCCAGTGAGCTTCTGCATTTCTCTGAGGGTCTTTGGCGGGTTCATGTCCTCAACCGCCTTGACCTTTCTGGGTTGGCCTCGATGCCTCGGTGGGACACGAGGAAGCCCAAGAGCTTGCCCGAGGGGACTCCAAACACACACTTCTCCTGGTTGAGCCGCAGGTTCACTGCGTTGAGGTTTGCGAAGGTTTCCTCCAGGTCTTGTATCAGGGTCTCGGCCTCGCGAGACTTCACCACAATGTCGTCGACGTAAGCTTCCACATTCTTCCCGAGCTGCGGGCCCAAGGTGATGTGCATGAGCCGCTGAAAGGTTGCCCCCGCATTGTGCTATCTGAACGGCATGCATGTATAGCAGTACACCCCACACGGGGTCAGGAAGGCCGTCTTCTCCACGTCTTCCACCGCCATCTTGATCTGGTCATACCCGGAGAAGGCATCCAAGAAGCATAACAGGTCACACTCAGCGGTGGAATCGATGATCTGATCGATGCGAGGGAGCGGGAACGGATCTTGCGGGCATGCTTTGTTGAGGTTGGTGAAGTCGACACACATGCGCTCCTTCCCTCCCTTCTTTGGCACAACCACAGGGTTGGCCAACCAATCTGGATATCGAAGCTCGTGAATGACCCCAGCGACTTCTAGCTTGCGGGTCTCCTGGACGATGAAGGCCTGCTTTTCAGTGGACTGCCGCCTCGCTTTCTGCTTCACGGGGCGCACGTTGGGGCACACGTTGAGGTGATGCTCGATTACGTCCTGTGGGATCCCTGCCAACTGGTCAGGCTCCCAGGCGAATACCTTCTTGTTTGCGTGCAGGAACTTGACCAGGGCTTCCTCCTGCTCGGGCTCGAGGTTGGCGCCTATGGTGAAAGTTGTGTCAGTGGACCCGTCCTCGTCGACGGGTATCTGCTTGGTCTCTGCCTTGTCTTGGGTGAACAACTGTTTCTTCTTGGTTGGTGCAGCCCCCTTGTGCTGGGGGGTCCCCGCATTGGCGGGCCGTGCTGACGTCGCCGTCTTGAAGGCGAGCTTGAGCGCTCGCAGCGCATCCCCGGTGTCCCTAGGCACGGTGAGGACACCGCTACTCCCGGGCATCTTCATAAGGTTGTACGCCGGGTGAGTCGCGGCCATGAATTGGGCCAGTGCTGGATAGCCGAGGATGGAGTTGTACGGGAGGCCGATGGGGGCGATATCGAAATTGACCAGCTCCGTGCGGAAGTTGTCGTAGGTGCCGAAAGTTACTAGGAGTCGGATCTGTCCCAAGGAGCTAGATGACCCGCCCCCGACGCCCGAGAAGGGCCGGCTGGGCTGCAGCCGCTCCCGGGGTATGCAGAGGAGGTTGAAAGCCTCAACTGAGAGCATGCTGAGGCCCGCGCCGCTGTCGATGAGAGTCCTGGTGACGGCCACCTGGCAGATGGTGGGGGTGCACGGCATGGGGAGCGCACCTGAGCAGGCCGAGTTGGAGGGGTGGTCCTCCGAGCTGAAGGCCAGACTGGCCTGTGGCTCCGACCGGTCTGGGGGAGCCCCCTGCCGCGTGGAGGCGGCGCCGACCCGACGGATGAATGGCTTGACGTGGTGACTGGAGGGTGGCGCCTGCGAGCCGCCCAGGAGGGCCACAATGACCGGGGGCGTCGCCGCGGCGTGGTGGGCGAGGAAGAGGCCGCGCAGCTCTTCCCAAGAGGCCACGGAGGCCGCCGGCAGGTGGAGCGGCCATGCGTGCGGAGCACCGGCGAGGGCCACGGGAAGCCAGTTGGCCATGACCCCGTCGTCACCTCCAGCTTCGAGAACGGCCTCCTCGTATGCTAGTAAGAAGGCCAGCGGATCGGTCGCGCCGTTGTAGCGCGGCGGCGTCGTCAGCTTGAGCTTGTCCGGCCACCGCACCCGTTTCAAGGCTGGGGCCAGGGCTCGGAGCCCCCTGGCCCCAGCGCTGGCGCTGGTGACTGGAGCGGGCGGCGTGCTGCCCATCGCGAGGCGGGTCGCAATGGTGGCAGAGAGGAAAACTCCGGCGCCCCCCTACCTAGCGCGCCAAATGTCGGATTTCGGGTTCCGGCAGACCCTTGAGGTCCGAACACTGGGGTGCGCGGGGAGATTTCGCCCTCTACCTACCTGCTCCTCGCCGCCTCGCTAGGATTTAAACTACGGAAGGAACAACGCAAGAGACACAGAGTTTATACTGGTTCAGGCCACCATTGCAGTGTAATAGCCTACTCCAGTGTGTGGTGTGGTGGATTGCCTCTTGGGCTGATGATGAACAATACAAGGGAGAACAGCCTCGCGAGGGTCTGTTCTTGGCTGGTGCGATGAACTACTAGGGGGAGTTCAGTCGCTCTCTCTACTGGTTTCCTGGCGAGGATCCCGTTCTTCCCTACCTTGTGGTGGCTAGTCCTATTTATAGGCAAAGGCCCTGGGCCTCCTCCCAAATATTGAGAGGGAAGGGCACCAACAATTGGCCATTTTGAAGGGGAACATCTGGTACACTTATCCTGAGTAAAGTTGGTCCTCGCCTGTCAAAGGCTCTCGCTGTGACGCCTACTTGGGCTCCACAATGACTTCCTTCCTGCTGTTGGGCAGGTCTTGGAATGTTGCACCGAAATGGATGCCTTTGCTTGATGCTCTCGCCTGCGCTTGCTCCCTTTGCACCAAAGAGGAAAGGAGGACACTGCGCGGGCTGGCGCCCGACTGGCGCCCTTGGTCGTCATGGCTTGCATCATGGGCACCTCGTCAGGTACCCAGCCTTGATCTCTCCGCCTCCTCGTGAGCCAGCCTGATGAGGCCGTGCCTGAGGAAGCTCCTTGTCGTCCGCCCCGCGAGGCTTGGCCCCTCGCGAGGGTCTTGCGCTTGTGTTGACGAAGGTGGGCCGTGCTGGGCCCCCTTTGAGCCACGCCGCAGGCCGCAGGCAGGCAAGTCTGGGGACCCCCGTTCCAAGAACGCTGACACTAGATGTTCCCCTTCAAAATGGCCGTTGTTGGCGCCCTTCCCGCTCAATATTTGGGAAGAGGACCAGGGCCTCTATAAATAGGACTAGCCACCACAGAGGAAAGGGAGGGATTCATCGAGTGCTCATTAGAGAGAGAGAGAGAGAGGCGATCAAACTCACCCAAGCAATTCATCGCACTAGCTCAAGAACACCTCTCGCGAGGCTGTTCTTCCCATGTACTGTTCATCATCAGCCTCTGAGGCAATCCACCGCACCACACACTGGAGTAGGGTATTACACCACAACGATGGCCCGAACCAATATAAATCTTGTGTCCCTCGTGTTGTTCATCGTTCTAGCCTAGATTCTCGCGAGGCGATCGGACGTAGATCGGTAGGGGAGAGATCTTTGTGCGCACCCCAGAGTTTGAACCTTAAGGGTCTGCCGGAACCCAACATCCCACATTTGGCGCGCCAGGTAGGGGTGCGCCGGAATCTTTCTTCCGCTGTTTCGCGGTCGATCATCCGTCATGTCCATGGCTGACGCTCGCCGGGTTGCCGAGCGTCGGGCTGCTCTCGCCGCCCGCGTCACCCAGACAGCTCCCGTCGGTGGGTGTCCCCGTCGTTCCCCGTTCCCTGCCACCAACGCCGCCACCGGCGGGGAACGACCAGCAGGCCTCGTCTCTGCACCCTTCGGTGCGGCGGGAAGGCCGCATTGCCACCTCGTCGCTGACTCCAGCCGGTTCGTTGTCCCATGCTCGTCGCGCCCCCACGGATGCGCACGCCGCGTTGCTCCTGGCTCATGAGCTCCTGCACTACCGTCCCGTCGACGACCTCTACGAGGACTGGCTCGCCTGCATCACCGAGCTCGTCAGTGCCGCAGGGGGCTCTCCTGTGCCGTCCCTCTCGCTGCCTCGCCCTCTGTCCTATGCAGGAGGCACAGATCAGGAGGTGCCTCCACCACCTCCTCCCCAAGAATGCGTCCTGGCTCCAAGGCGCGTGGCCCCAGGGCGAGATCCACCGTGTCCAGCGCCCGCGCAACAAGAAATGAGCTGCCAAGAAATCCCTCGTCCCCAAGATGGTGCTTGCGTGCTCCCGTCACCGGTGCGCCCTAACCGCATCCCTGTGCCACCACGTCAAGACCCCGCGCTGCTCTAGGCAGCAGCGTGTGGGAATCCCCAGGAGCAAGCCCAGCATCAGCAGAGGGCCCTGGTGGCCACCGCAGGCTGCCGCACCTTCACCACCGAGCTATGCAGTATCGCCTGGCCAGGCAAGTTCAAGCCTGACCTGCCTCCTCGCTACGACGGCACTGCCGATCCCGCAGAGTTCCTACAGCTCTACGAGCTGGGCATCGAAGCCGCCAACAGGGACGAAAAGGTCATGGCGAACTGGTTTCCAATGGCACTCAAGGACGGCGCCCGCACCTGGCTCCTAAACCTGGTTCCTGGCACGATCTCCTCCTGGGATGAGATGTGCACCCGCTTCATCGCCAACTTCCAGGGCACTCGCGACCGTCCATCGTCCATGGGTGACCTGCGCCGGATCAAGCAGCAGCCCGGGGAGACCATGCAGAAGTACATCCAGCGCTTCAACAACGCTCGCCTCAAGATTCCCAGGGTGACTGAGGAGGCCATCAATTCGGCGTTCTCTGACAGCATCCGCGACGTCAAGATGAAGGAGGAGCTGGCGATCCACGAAGATCTGTGTAGGTCACTGGAGTTGTTCAACCTGGCGACCAAGTGCGCGAGGGCTGAGGAGGGACGCCTCTCCCTTCTCGAGCTCCCGGCGGCAGACCCAGAAGAGAAGAAAGCCAAGGACAAGGATGTGAAGCGCAAGGGAGCGGCTGTGCTCGCGGCAGAGCGGACACAAAGTGCGGCAGGGACCAGCTGGAGTGGTCCAAGGGAAGCCGGTACTGTGTGTACCACGATCTCCATACCCTCAACACCAACGAGTGCCAAGAGCTCAGGGCCGTGCGAGAAGGCCGTGTCGGTCGACGCCCCGAGTGCAACGATCGGGGCTACAACCAAGGTGGAACAAGAGGTGGAGGATGATGGGACGACCGTGGCCCTCGCCAAGGGTGGCATGACCGGCCTCGCGAGGACCGCTAGCCAGACCAGCCTCGCGAGGGAGCTTGGAGAGATCAGCCTCGTGAGGATCACCCGCAAGGCAACACAGGCCTTCCTCCTCTGCCACCACCACCAAGAAGGAATGAAGACCATCATCAGGACAAGGGGGCTGGGGGCTTCCAGGAGCCATGTGCAATCGCTTGCATCTTGGGCGGCGCTCAGGCCCCAGCCTCACAGCGCATCTTCAAGCAGTTTGCTCGCGAGGTGAATGTAGTCCTCCCCAAGCTTGAGGCCACGTGCCCCCTCAGTGGATCAGCTCAAGTGCACGGCAACGGCCGGTGTCCTCCCAATGCTCTGTTCCCTAATCATCAGCAATGTGCAAGTCACTAGGACCCTCATTGATGGTGGCGCGGGACTCAATGTTTTGTCCGTCGACATGTTCAACAATCTCCAAGTGCCATATGATCAGCTTCAGCCAACCAAGCCTTTCTCAAGAGTCACTGACGGTTCCACTATCCGATAGGGCAGGTCTGCCTTCCTGTCACCTTTGGACAGCGCAACAACTACCGCACCGAGCTCATTGACTTCGACGTCGCTCACATTCGCCTGCCATACAATGCCATCCTCGGGTATCCAGCCCTGGCCAAGTTCATGGCAGTGACGCACCATGGCTACAACGTCCTCAAGATGCCAGGAAGTGGCGGGGTCATCACGGTCCCCTATGAAGAGAAGGATGCAGTGTGCTCCCTCGAGCGCGCCTTCCAAGCCGCGTCAATCAAGGACCCGGACAGCAAGAGTGGAAACCTCCCTGGAGCAGCTCCCAAGAAGAAGAATACATCACCTGGCTCAAGGCCTCAGGAGGCAAGCACCTCCGGAGGCGCCACATCCGGACATGCGCCCGTCCAAGGGGCGCCACCCTCCATCGCATAGGAAGGCGCGCCCGGCGCCCTCCTCGGGCAGGGCTTGGGGGCTCTCTCCTGGGGAGCCACCAACTTCGCCAAGATCACGAGGGAGGAGCTTGGGCACCACTTGGAGGCGTGCTTCGCAGCACGTTTCCCGCAGGAAGACGTAAGGAAAGGAGGGCCCAACCCTCAGGAGTTCATCACCGAGGTCGCTCAGGAGCTGCAGGGATCGAGAGTCATGCGCGACAACCGCCACCTGCCCAGTGTAGCTCCCCATCTAGGCGAGGATGGCGGGCTGCGCATCTGCATCGACTACCCAAGACTCAATCGAGTCACGTCTCAGCAGTGCTTCTGGCCCTCGCGCGTGGGGTGTTGCGTGAGCCCACCGCACAGCTACGTTTGCATGCCCTTCGGCCTGCCGAACGCGGCTGCAGCCCACCAGCGCCTGATGAGAAGCATTCTGGAGGCTTAGGTGGCCAAGCATCGCGCGTTCCTGGAGGAGATGGAGACGGACCTCACCGAGCCGCCCGGACCTCCCGAGCCTCCCGAGGCTCGGAGTCCCGAGGGCTAGTGAGGATTGGCTTCTTCATCACGTGCCGTCAGCTACTCCAACACTCGTTCTGCAATGGTATCAGGTGACTTCTTTCAAGTTTCGTTTCAGCTAGGAGTGCCCTCAGGGCTACATCATTCCCATGTCGCGAGGGTCCGTCCCCGCGGCATGTATCCGTTTTGCTTTTGTCTTCAGCTTACCTTGTTGGGGGCACCCCTCGGGCTGCATCATCCCCAAGCCGCTTGGGCCTGACCCAGTGGCGTTTGCTTTCTTTGCATCTATCTAAGTTGGTTCGCTCCTTCATGCTTGACCTACTCATGATTGTCGCTCGCCGCCCGCTGCGGGCCTATTTTTCCTCATGCAAATCATTTGCGCGTTAAAAGGGGGGCGCCTGAGCATCGCGACTCATGGGCTCTTACCGGCTCTCTAGCCCTCTCCCCTGGCCTTGTCCACGGCATCGTGACCTGGCATACCAGCGGCGGCTGAGCTTGCTCGAGGGCCGGGACCTGAGGACATAGAGCATTTGCATTTTAACCACCTTGCAGGGACATACCACTGACAAAGGCCCAGAGCCAGGCGCAACCCGCCTCGAGGTAGGGCCTCGTGAGTCCCGCGCTGGCTCACGGGTGCCCAGATACACCTATCCTAAGCCCTACCATGCCGGCCACATGTCAGGGCAGGGCTGTACACGCCCTGGGGGCTCCTCCCGGAGGGGAGCCCCCCTCCCATGCATTAGTGGAAGCACCATGCTCCGCGCTGGCTGACGACACTGCCGAGGAGAGGCTATGCCCGTACACATATGGAAGCGCTATGCTCCGCGCTGGTGATAAACAACTGATGGCAGCCCACGGCTGTATCAACCTCAGGGAGCCCAGAGCTCAGTGTCTGGCACCATCGCAAAGCCTCCCCTCGGGAGTGCCGCGCGAGGGGGCTGGACACGGGGGTTGCGTCCGGGCCACGCCCGAGCACATGCCACCCAGCCAGGACCCTCGGACCTGGTCGTCGCTCGCCCCTCCCCGAGCAGAGCCAAGGTATGAAGACTCATTTGAGCGTCAAGGGGGACTCTTGAGCATCGCGACTCGGGAGCCTAACTGGTCACGTAGCCCCTCACTCCTTAGTTCCGAAAGGCTAACGGCGGTTGAGGTATGCGCGCAGCCGGGCCCTGCCGACATAGAACGACAAATCCTCTCTTCCACCCCCTCCCTATTTGCCGTTTGCGTGTCAAGGGTGACTCCTGAGCATCGCGACTCAGGAGCCTAACTTGTCACGTAGCCCCTCACTCCTTAGTTCCGTCCTAGTGATCCGGTCGGGGCTAACGGCGGCTGAGGTATGCGCGGGGCCGGGCCCTGCCGACGTAGAACACAAGCAAATAGGAAGGAAATTGCAAGATCTAGCAAATCCAGAAGCAAATATTACAAACCATAGATTGTTCTCACGATACCAAACACAAATTTAAAACGCCTCTGTGAGGCATAGTGCATGTTGCAGGAGTAAAAGCAGGGAAAAGGCCGCGAGAAGATCACCCCTGGGCTGCGCCGCCGCTCGTGGTGGAGTCGCGCTTGTCAGCCCCACCCCCTGGAGCTACGGAGCAGGCAACGTCTTGCTTGGGCGCGGTGTTGAAGGCGCGGAACTTCGACAGTAAGGCCTCTGCTCGACCCTTGACGGCTTCGGCAGCAGTGGCGGAGCGCTTGGCATCCACGGGCTCCAGCAGGTCGTCAAGGTTGGCATCGAGGTTGCGGAGGTAGACGTGGCTGAGGATCCACGTCAGCGCTGGGAGGAAAGGACGCGAGCCTCGACTTCAGCCATGGGGCCAATGCCGATCACGACTTCTAAAAGCGCCTCGATGAGGAAGGGAACCAGCTTAGGGGGGCCTTCGTTTGCTCCGGCCAACGGCTTCTCCAGGCCATTGTCATAGAGCGTTTTCAGCGCTATGCGGGCCCTCTCCTCATAGCGTGTGAAGGCCGCGCGGTCCTCGGCCAAGACCTTCGCCTCAGCATCCTGGTCAACCCTCTCCGCCTTCAGCACCTGCTCCAGCATCTTCAGCCGGTCGCGGTCGGCTGAGAGTATCGCGCTCCTTGACAACAGCCTCCCAAGACTTCATCTCCTCCTCCTTCACCTGGTGGTCACGAATCTCCTTGGCGATCTCATCACGCAGCCCTTGCAATTCGCCCTCCAGCGTCTTTTAGTGGCCCTTGGCAGTTGAGGCATCCTTCAACGCCGCGTCGCAAGCGGCCAAGGCCTGGGAGGTGGTTTGCTTCCCCTCCTCGGAAGCCGTCACAGCCTGGCTCAGTACCGCTCGGAAAAAGGTGTCAGAGCGAACCCAGCTGGAGACCAACTCCAGGCGCCCGGCCACTAGGCAGGGGTCCACTCTCCGGAGATCCTCCCGCAACTGATCAGTTCGTCGGCAACACGGTCCAAGGCAGCGGAGGAAGCAGAGACGGGAGCCAGCGGAGTAGGAGGAGAAGACGGCAGTGTGATCAAAGCTTGGGAGGTAGGGACCCCCTGAGCCCTGGCCACCTCGGCGACAGCATCAAGCGCAGGCACCTCCAGAGTCAGCGGGGCCACGGGGGCTGACTCCTCGCCGGAGCGTCCCTGCTGGCCTCGCGAGGATGATCGGGCAGGGGACATGCGGGCCCCGCTACCTCCCTTTCCCGTGAGTGAAGACGCGGCCGCGGCCGAGGAGCCCGTCCCAGGCGGGGTTTCCGCATCTCCCTTCAGCCTCTTCACCGCAGGTAGCAGCCTACCCAATAGAAGATGTCAGATCTCGACGGCAAAAGACAGGAACGAGGCGGAATTCGAACACTTACTGATTGACTGCCGCGGGATCCCACGGACCCCGTCCAAGCTTGAAGCCTGAAAGCCTCTTGTGGGGCTCAGCCTCGGGAGGCCCAGCCGCAGGGGAAGGCGCACCTAAATGGCTAGAGTTGACTTTGGCCAATGCGAGGGTCGGGGTAGACCCTTGGGAGATCAGCCCGGACTTGTCCTTCCTCGGGACCAGGGGCTCGTCCTCCCCCTCTCGCTTGGCGCCGGCCTCATCATCGTCAGGCAAGGAGCGGAGGGCGCTGGACCTGCGCCAGGGGGAAGTCTCCCCCGTCCCCTAGAAGGTCGCCTCCGAGTCACGCTCCTCGTCCTCATCGTCATCTCCCTCCTCTCCTCCGCTGGATTCACCAGAGGATAGGTTCACCGTCCCTGTCACCGCCTGACCCTCAGGATCCTGGCACCAGGCCGACCCCGTCGAAGGTGGGCATGGCGTCCACCACTAGCTTCCAGTCATCACGGAGGAACAAAGGGACCGGAGCATCCACCGGGCCCGCCACTTCCTCTCCAACCAAGAAGCGGAGGGCCGCGGTCAGATCCTTGTCATTCAGGGCGTCCAAGCTCAGGCGGAGGATGATGTCCACATCCGCGAGCCTCCACAGCGGATGCGAGTGCGCCTGATGAGGGGCCACCCGGTGCGACAGGAACTCCCTCAGGAGCGAAGCCCCAGTCAGCTTTGCCGCCCTCAGACTACCCGGCCTCAGGTCGGTGTTCATCTTCTCCAACACCAGCTTCACCCGCTGATCATCAAGCTTCACGCGGGACCACGCCTCAACGGCCTCAGCCTGCTTGGTCGGCAGCTCTAGTAGGGGGTTGTGGCACCCGGCATCCACCATGACCCACTTGCTCCGGAAGCCCTCGGCCCTCTTCCCGGCCTTCGAGATGGCGTTGGACTTGGAGTATGCGACAAAGCTCGCGCACGCCGAGATATTGCCGCCCGAGACCCGAAGGGTGAAGAAGTGGCGCAGCAAGGCCACGGAGGGCACCACCCTGACGTGCGCCTCATTGTAGTAGGCGAAGATCGACAGGAGAAGGATGGAGTTGGCATGGATATGCAGAGCATGCAACTGATACTGGCAAAGGACGGCAAGGGAGAACTCGGAGAAGGGAGGAACCAGACCAGCGATAACGGCGCCCATGAAGAGGGGGTAGAAGGTGCTCCCCTTGTACTCCGGCCGGGCGGAGCCAAGCCGGAGCGCAGTCTCCCCCATCTCGTTGATCTGTGAAGCCGCCATCTGGCGCGTGAGGGCAAGATTCTTCTCCATCATGTTGGGGGAGACCAAAGCCGGCAAATACCAGGCTGATGCAGCCCCAGCCGGGGTCCTGCGGGTTGCCATTGCTCGCCGGAGGGAAAGGATGCGGCAGATCTGGAGATTTCGGGAGTAGAAGGGTGAAGAGCAAGAAAGGGGATCTAGAGCAAGGAGAGCAAGAGTAATGAAGGTAAGGTTAACCCCGGGCCAGCCTTTTATCAGTCGAGCAGTTGCCGAGGCAGCGTGGGGAAGCAGAGACGCCCATGTCCAATCAACTGCCACGCGGCGCCCAAGGCCGCAGGCTGATGGGGCCCGCGGCGCTCCGCACTTTCCTCTTCGCTTCTCCGCTAAGCCAAGTCCGAGCATGCCTTGGGCCCGGGGGATACTGTCGGCGTTCTGGGAATGGGGGTCCCCAGACTTGCCTGCCTGTGGCATGCGACATGGCTCAAGTGGTGGCCTGGTACGGCCCAAGTTCATCAGCACAAGACTCAAGACCCTCGCGAGGGGCCAAGCCTCGCGGGGCGAATGACACAAGGCTTCCTCAGGAACGGCCTAGCCAGGCAGGCTCGCGAGGAGGCGGAGAGATCAAGGCAGGCTACCTCGCGAGGTGCTCGTGACGCAAGCCATGACGATTGAGACCAGGCGGGCGCCGGCCTGTGCAGTGTCCTTGTTTCCTCTTTGGTGCAAAGGGGGCAAGCACAGGCATGGAGTACCGAGGCATCAAGCAAAGGTTGCCATTTCACTGCAACGAGACCAAGACTGTCGGTGGGAAACGACACCTATGGGATCACTGGAATCCCTTCTACGGTTGCGGGGCGCGGGGATCGTGGGGAGAGCAGGACTAACAGACGGCACAAAGGGGGATTTACCCAGGTTCGGGCCGCAAAGATGCGTAAAACCCTACGATTGTGCTTTGGTGGATGTATTAGTGTTCTTGAGCTCTCGAACTAGCTCTAGGTGCTGCGAGGTTCCAAAGAGCCGAATCCTTTCTCAGTGTGCCATGGGCCTCCTTTTATAAATGAAAGGGGCTGCCACAGTGGCACACAGAAGGTGGAAACTGCTACAGTGTTGCGATCTTATCGTTGGTATTACAGGACAAGACGCATTTAATGCGAGGCTTAGGTGTCCCTTCGCTTTATTGGGGCCGGGAGCAAGGCCCGTCCCGTCCGTCACCGCTTCTCCTCGCTTCGACACGCGCCTTGGCCAGCGGTGCATGCTGTGCCATGTAGGCAGGCAAGCAACTGAGGTGGCGCGGTGGTGGAGCCTCCATGAAGGGTTGCATGTTGCCACGTAGGTGCCTGCCCAGCTGGCTGGGTTGGCAGCTGCATGCGAACGGCGGCGAAGGCTCGGCTGGTGCGGGCCTGGCAGTGGCCCTGCCGGTGCGCTTCGCGAGGGTCTCATTGGGTGGCCCGACAAGGGTCTTGTCGGGTGGCCCGGCAAGGGCCTTGCCGTGACGCGCTAGCTTCCCCGGCAAGGATCTTGCCGGGGGTCTCGTGAGTTTCTTCGGTGAGGATAGTTGTCTTCCTATCCTCCCATGATCTTGACTATTCTATGTCTTCACAAAGATCTGCATACCACCACGAAGGTGCCTCCCGAGCCCTATCCCAACGCATTTGTCTAGCGTTGGTGGGCTCAAGGGTGGCTCACTTCAGCTGGCGGGGGCGAGCTGCCCCGGCAAGGGTCTTGCCGGGGCTGCTGAGGCTGCCCCGGCAAGGGTCCTTGCCGGGGAAACCTGCTACGCCTATCTGATATTTGTGGCCTTGGTCCTTGTCGTTGCTCTGTTTGCCTTGTGGCTTCGGCTCCTCTCCGGCTTCCCTTTCCTGCCATGTCTATGTGTGGCAGTGGCGGGAGGCTCTAACTGCCCGTGCACAAGTAAAGGGGTCAAAAGGAGAGCCCCTACTTTTGTACGCCGACAGGAGCCCCCAGGCCTGGGCCACACATAAGCGCAGCATATTGTTGGGCCCAGAATGGTGCGCGGGCAGTTGGGGCGGATTTTTACCGTGGCCACTGCTCCGTCCGCTGCGCTTCCCCATGACCCACGTCGAACGCGCGACGTGGGGGTCGTGCCCGCGCATGACGTGGGCATGCTGGCGTCACCTTGTGGTGGACAGTAAAGAGGCGGCTTGCGTGTCTCTTCGAGACCGCAGGGCCATCTCCCATTTACTGCCCTCGCTTGGGAACCGTCGTTCCATGCGTCCCACTGCGCCCGCCCCTTGTGCCACGTTTGCTGCATGCATAACGCAGAGCGAATGGCAGGCACACGGGACGTGGGTATTCGTGCGCTTGCGGGTCGATTCCCACGCGCCTTCAATGGAGCGGGGAGGGCAGTCGACGACCCCGCTTGCTATCACTTCAAGAAGCCGGATTGGCCGAGAGGGGGCGGCCAAGCCTCACCCCCGCCTCTTTATAAAGAGGGGAGCAGGAGGAATGGTGCCCCTCAACCTTTCGCCATCTGCCTCTCCCCATTCCTGCTTCCTTTCTTCTTCTTCCATGGCGAGGGGGCATGGTGACGCTTCATCTGTGGCGGCGAGGGTTTCGGCCAAACAGCGCATCGCTCCTCCCCAAGAGCTCGTAGCGGCGGAGTCGGCCACTAGAGGAAGGGGAGGGGGCGAGGTCAAGGCCGTCATGGTGCCCGGGGGAGAGGAGGACGGGGCGGCAGATCAGCCTCGCCTCCTCCAGCAGCCCCTCCTCCGATGGGGGGCCACGCCGGGGACAACCCCTGCGAATTCTTCGTCAGGATGCGCCACCCATCGTGCTGTCGCCTCCGCCTCCCGACTCCATTTGCGTGGGAGATGGAGCTGGATCTGCCGCAGGCGTTGCGACTACACATGAGGGGTTGTGGGAATAGTGTCACATGGGTCGACGTCGAGTTCCCCGCCCCTCACGTCATGTATCTTCACCGAGGGTGGAAGACCTTCACTCGCCTCCACAGCTTGACAGATGGGCTCGCTCTCCATTTGAAACTAATGGAGGGTGGCCTCCTCTCTGTCAAGATCTTCGGGCACTTCGGGACCCGCATGAGGTGCTGCGTGGAGAGCTCCTCCGATGATGAAGATTCCTCCTCGGGAGAGCCCCGCATGAGGGCCTTCGTCGCATGTTGATGTCCTGCCGCCTCGTCTTCGAGCTCTGCCTCCGGCGCCGCCATCACCATCTAGCCCTTGGACGGCCACCGAGATGTTTTCTTGGTGTCTTCTGCCACTCGTAGCTCGCCTAGGCGCCCCTTTTGCCCTTCTGCTTTGTTGTTCCATTTCCTGAGGAGAGGGACAAGAAAGGGATTACGGGCATCTTATATCTTTTTAGTCTTGTAAGCCTTCAGGCCTTTGTTAGGTTTAGAACTTGTAATCCCCTTGTTCATGTTTCTCATTTCGTATGAACTGTACCTGTACGAGATGTTTTTAATGAAAAAGGGATGTCTGCCGGGATTTTCGTTCGCGGGAGGAACGCACGACAAGGAGTGAATCCTTGTTATCTTTTAGGACAAACATTTTTTCGCTCGGCAACAGGCCTTGCCGTCCCCCCACTTCGTTCGACCTTTCTCACGCTCTTGGCGGAGTCAGGGATGAGGTGGGCTTAGGCTCCCCGTCCCTCTTCTGTGCTACCGCGGCTACGACCAAATTCAGACCTAGGGGATAATCCTTAGGTGCCGAAAAAGGGGAGCACGGTAGCTTAGAGATAGAACGGGGTTTCACGTATCCCAGTCCATAACGAAATACATGATAGAGGATAGAGAACTTATCTGGATCTGCAGCCCCCGCCGACCTTGGCTTGCCGCGGAGGGATCCTTGTTCTTGCAACCCCCGGCAACTCTGGCTTGCCGGGTCCGGGCGCCGGTCCGTTCCCTTTCTTCCAAAACAGCTCGGCAAGAATACTTACGTGCCCTGCGAACCAAAGAAGACAGAGAGGAACAGAGAGACGCGCACTCGACCTATAAGCTAGGGGTTAGCCACCGCTAAGCACTATCAACCCTAACCAAGGAAGAGACTCAACCTAGCATGCATGCTATAACTTAGGGTGCCAGCACTTTGTTTATTTATGCTCAGGGTCTGCGCCTGGCTTTGTACAAAGGGTTACATGAGTTGCCGGCAAGGCTTGTACAAAAGGGTGGCTTGCCGGGAGGCCCGGCAGCCACGCCTTATGGGTAAAACTTGCGAAGATGCTCGATGTTCCAGGAGTTGCTCACTGGTATGGCATCTTCGGTCTCCAGCCAGACTGTGCCGGGCCTGGTGACTCGTGTTACCCGATAAGGGCCTTCCCACTTTGGCGTCAACTTGTTGGAATTCTTGGCTGACCGAACGTGCCAAAGAACAAGGTCGCCTTCCTCAAAGCTCCGGGCATGAACCTTGCGGCTATGGTAGCGGCGCAAAGCTTGCTGGTAGCGTGCTGCTCTCACAGCCACCCGGAGATGATCTTCCTCAAGGAGCGTAGCGTCATATTGCCACAATCGCTGTTGCTCAAGCTCATATTAAGCGAGCACTTGAGGTGACCCATATATGAGTTCCATGGGGAGAACTGCTTCTGCCCCATAAACCAGGGCAAAGGGTGTCTGGCCGGTGGCTTAATTTGGCGTCGTTCTGATAGACCAAAGAACCGCCGACAACTCATCGATCCAACGCCTTCCACTCTTGCGCAGCCTGTCAAAAGTCTTTATTCTTAAGCCTCGCAAGACTTCAGCATTCGCTCTCTTTGCTTGGTCGTTGCTCCGTGGATGTGCCACGGAAGCAAAACAGACCCTCCTACCGAGATCCTCAATGTATTGCATGAAGGCATGGCTTGTGAACTGTGTGCCGTTGTCGGTGATGATCCTATTGGGCACTCCAAAACGGCACACTAGTCCCTTGAAGAACTTGATGGCTGACTGCGCTGTCACCTTCCTCGCTGTTTCCACTTCTGGCCACTTTGTGAACTTGTCAATTGCAACGTACAAGTACTCAAAGCCCCCGACAGCATGGGGAAAAGGGCCCAATATGTCGAGCCCCCAGACCGAGAAGGGCCAGGAGAGAGGGATAGTTTGAAGGGCTTGAGCTGGTTGATGAAGCTTCTTCGAATGGAACTGGCACGCTTCACACTTGGTTACTAGTGCCGTCGGATCCTGGAGGGCGGTGGGCCAGAAGAAACCCTGTCGGAAAGCCTTGCCGGCAAGGGCCCTCGACCCTATGTGGGAGCCACATATGCCTCCATGTATCTCTGCCAACAGCTTTAGTCCTTCCTCCCGGGAGATGCACATCAATTTCACCCCATTCGGCCTTCTTCTGTACAATATGTTATCAATGAATCGGTACAGAGCAGACCGGCGGGCTACTCTTTCTGCCTCTTCCTGCTCCTCAGGAAGCTCTCCTTTTTGAAGGAATCGGATGGTGTGTTGTGCCCATGCCGGAGCTTGTGGCTCGGCGGTGAGGACCAAAGGCATCTCTTCTGCCGCGGGAGCGGCCGCCTCCACGGCCATGACCTGAGGTCCTGCCGGAGTCGGTTGCCTTGCGACAGGATCGACATCCACAGCAACATCTTCGCCGGCGGCTCCGGGGAGCTCGGTGGGGAAGTACTTGCCGGGGCCTAGCTTCCTCCGCTTGCTCTGCCCGGTCGACGGCTCAACGGATGGTTGGGTTAACTGAAGCACAAAGGTACCTGGTTCCACAGGTAGCTTGAGGGCAGCGTGCTTTGACAAGTAGTCGGCGATGTCGTTCTCCGCCCGAGGGACATGCTCCGCTTGTATACCGTCAAACCGCTCCTCCAGTTTGCTCACCTCATCTACGTAAGATTCCATCAACGGGCTTTGATAATCTTTGTTGATCTTCCTGACGACGAGCTGTGAGTCGTCCCTGACGATGAACTTCTTAACTCGGAGGTCTGCCGCGATCCTGAGACCGGCAAGAAAACCCTCATACTCGGCGGTGTTGTTGGTTGACATCTCCCGGGGAAAGTGCATCTAGATAACATACTTGAGGTGCTCTCCGGTGGGTGCGACAAGCAGCACACCAGCACCGACGCCTTGCAGCGAGAAGGCACCATCAAAGTACATGATCCAGTTGCGGCTCGTTTTCTTGCCGGGGAGAGCGGTCTCCTGTACCTCTTCGTCAGGCGTCGAGGTCCATTCCACAACAAACTCGACCAAGACTCTGCTCTGAATCATTGAGGTACTTTCAAATTTCAAACTGAAACTCGACAGCTCCAGGGCCCATTCCACGATCCTCCCCGTCGCATCTGGGTTGTGCAGTATCCGTTGTAACGGGAGGCGGGTGACCATCGTGATCTTGTGCGCTTGGAAGTAATGGCGCAGCTTCCTCGAAGCCATAAGGAGGTCGAAGAGCAGCTTTTGCACACCTGAGTACCTCGACCTAGCCCCCTGCAAGAGGGAGCTGACGAAGTACACTGGGTGCTGCACCATCTTCTTCTTCTGCGTCTCTTCACCCGGTCGTGTGGGTCCTGACGCGCTGGCATCAACCCCTGCCGGGGACTCAATCTTGCCAGGATCGAGCTCCGCCGGAGAGGGTTTCGGCTTGCTATCTGTCGGCTCTGCCGCTGTTGCTGCCTTCTCGTCGACCTCTCTCTGCACCACTAGTGTGGCGCTAACCACTTGATTTGTTGCCACTAGGTAAAGCAGCAACGGTTCTTGTGGTTTGGGCGCAACCAGCACTGGGGTAGAGGAGAGGTATTTCTTCAAATCCTGCAGCGCTGCCTCGGTCTCTGGGGTCCACTCCACTGGCCCAGCCTTCTTCAAGATCTTGAAAAAAGGAAGGGCATGCTCCGCAACTTGGAGATGAACCGGCTCATGGCGGCAACGCAACCAGTGAGCCGACGCACGTCATTGATCCGCTTGGGCGCCTCAATCTTTTCGGTGGCCTCGATCTTATCTGGGTTTGCTTCAATCACGCGCTGGGACATAAAGAACCCGAGATGCTTGCCGGACGGGACGCCGAAGACACACTTCTCAGGGTTCAACTTGAGGTTGATCTTGCGCAGGTTTGTAAATGTTTCCTCCAGATCTTGCACAAGGGTCACTTTGTCCTTGGTTTTGACCACTATGTCATCCATATGAGCTTCCATATTTCTATGTAGCTGGGGTTCAAAACCAATTTGGACTGCTCTTGCAAAGGTCAAGCCAGCACTCTTCAACCCGAAAGGCATTCGTAAAAAGCAATATGTACCACATGGGGTGATGAATGCTGTCTTTTCCTCGTCTTCTTTTGTCATGAAGATCTGGTGGTATCCCGAGTAGGCGTCTAGGAATGATAAAAGGTCACATCCGTCCGTGGAGTCAACAATCTGGTCGATGCGCGGTAATAGGAAGGGATCCTTTGGATAGGCCTTATTGATGTCTGTGCAATCAATACACAGCCTCCACTTCCCATTTGCCTTGCGCACCACTACCGGATTGGCCAATCACGTCGGATGGAGTACTCCTCTCACCAAGCCTGCCGCCTCTAGCTTTCTAATTTCCTCCGTGATGAATTCCTGCCTCTCCAGGGCTTGCTTCCTGACCTTCTGCTTGATGGGCCGCGCATGAGGACAGATAGCAAGCTGGTGCTCAATCACCTCCCTGGGAACGCCAGGGATGTCGGAGGCTTGCCATGCAAACACATCAAAATTCACCCGCAGGAAGGTGACAAGCTTGCTTTCCTATTTGCCATCAAGGGTGGAGCTTATGGTGAACGCTCCCCCCGTGCCGTCCTCCTTGACGGGCACTTTTTTGGTCTCATGTGGTGTAGCTCTAGACTTCTTGCTCTTGCCGGCGGAGCTCTCTGGCACGCTCTCAACGGAAGCACAACACCCCGAAGAGGTGCGCTTGTCGGAGTGAGTGCAAGGGGTCTCGCCGGTATTCTTCTCTCTCGGGGCTCCGTCGATAGGAGCAGGTGCCTTGGCAGCAGCTGCTGCAACTGCTTCCCGGTAGAGTTGGTCGGCGCAGATTAGTGCATCTTTCTTGTCGGAGGGGACGGTGATGATGTTCATTGGCCCGGGCATCTTCAGCATGTTGTAGGCGTAGTGTGAAGCCGCCATGAACTTGGCTAGCGCTGGGTGGCTGAGGATCCCGTTGTAAGGTAAGGGGATCTCGGCTACGTCGAAAACAATCCTCTCCGTCTTGTGGTTTAGCTCGCCTCCGAATGTCACGGGCAGCGTGATTTTTCCCTTTGGCTGGCTCCTCCCTGGGTTAACCCCTTGGCACGTACCCGTCTCCTCGAGGTCTCCATCAGGGATCTGCAGCCTTCTGACCACAACGGGCGAGATCAAGTTCAGGCCGGCCCCACCATCAACCAACATCTTTATCACCTTGAGGTTGCGGATTGTTGGTGAAACCAACAACGGCAAGCACCCGACCGCAGTGGTGCGGTCAGGGTGGTCCTCGGTGTCGAAGATGATGGGCGTGCTGGACCATTTCAGCGGCTTCGATGCGTCAAACGATGGCTCCACCACTGTGATCTCACGTGCCCACTGCTTGAGTTGGCGGTGGGATGTATGCAGCAAGGCGCCACCATCGACGCACATGGCCTCTGTGGCTTTCTGAAACTCGTGGTCGCCGGACTCGTCGTCCTCGTCAAGCTCATCGTCTTCCTGCTTCTTGTCGCGGCCCCGGGCGGGCCTCTCTTCCTGATTATCCTTGCTGCGGCGACCTCCTTGGCCGCCACGTTTCTTGCTGGATCCCTCGGCACCATCTAGGCCTTTCTCCTTGTCCCGCCGCTCATACTCGGCTTTCTGCTTCTTGGCGAGCAGTTCTACCTACCGGTAGTTTTGGAGATCATGGCCCTTGGTGCGGTGGATCTTGCAATACTGCTTGTCGGAGCCTCCTGGCTTATCGGCAGCCGCCAAGGCCCGGCAAGCGGCACACCCGGCAACCTCCTTGCCGGGGTCACTTGCCTTGGGTTTCTTGGTGGCACCGGTAACATCGGATCCCTTGACGGCAAGCATGGTCTTGCTCCTGTGCTTCCTGTTACGGCGCCGGCCCTTCTTTGCAGGGGTGGCGGTGTCATCTGTGGAGTCTGTTTCCGTGCCGGCGTCTTCGCCGGGGTACTTCCTTCCCTCCTCAGCACGAGTGCATCAATCAGCCAGAACATAGAGCTCGGTCACATCCTTAAACTTGTTCATCGCTAGCTCTTCACGCATCTTGCGATTGCACATGTTCTGCTGGAACACACTGATCACGACGGCAGGATGAACGTCGGGGATGTTGTACTGCACTCAGCTGAACCTCTGGATGTACTTGCGTAGGTTTTCTCCTTCCTTTTGGGGGATGATGTGCAAATCACTCGCCTGGCCATGAGCTTGGTGACCTCCGGTAAAGGCGCCAACAAACTCATGGCACAGATCCACCCAAGAAGAGATGGAATCCACCGGCAAGTGCATCAACCATGACATAACATTAGGCTTGAGTGCCAACGGGAAGTAGTTGGCAAACACCTTGTCGTCGCAGGCCCCAACAGCTTGCATCATGATGGTGTAGATGCTGAGGAACTCTAACGGGTGGGCTTGCCGTTGTACTTCTTGCCAACGTCGGGCTTGAACATGCGGTGGGAGGGCCACTGGAACTGCCGCAGCTCACGGGTGAAGGCCGGACAACCCACCTCGTAAGGTAGGCCACCGTAGCCTCCCAACGCTGGGTGGTCCGTAGCGGGCCCTGCCCGCCTGTCTGAATGGTGGCACGAGTCACGTCGGCGCTCGATCGTAGTTCGTGCATCCTCATGAGCCCGCCCCCAAAGGACTTGGCGCTGATCGCGGTTGGTTCGCGGGTTGGACGACATAATGGAGATATCATCACGAGCTTTGTCGCGACGAACCGATGCCCAGGGCGGTCGGGACGGAGGAGGAGAGTGCACTGTGGTTGCATCGCCTCCAACACGGTCTCCGCTAGCATGCGGTGTCCCGGTGGAGCGATGGCCTACGGGTCCCGTCGTCCACAACTCATCATTGTTGGCGATGCCGACGAGGCTCCGGACGGTGGCCCTCCATTCATCAAGCTTCTCCGTGGCGGGAGGAAAATCAAGGAGTAGCTGCGCGCGCTAGGGCTTCCGCTGGTGTGGGTGGCGGCGAAAGCTGGGTGGACCGCGATGCGCCTCGACTCCTAACCATGTTAGAAGGAGCTGCGTCACGGCTCCGCAGCCGTTCTCCACCTCCATCAGCACCTCGGCGCCCATGCTGGCCCTCTTCTTCATGTGATGGACGCACAGGACTCTTCCCAGGACGGCGCGCAGGGTCACCGGCAGGGTGACGCTGCTCATCACGCACAACCTGAGAGGAGCGCGCCGTGGGCGCCGGTGTTGGTGTCTTGGAGGTTGCCGTGCCGCCGCCTGGCGGAACGGCAGCACCCCTGGAGGGCCTCGCGCCGCCTGCGGGGGGCCTGACTCTACCTCTGGAGCCCATGACTGGTGGCTCATCGCCTGGCGTGCGAACGACGCCACTTGCCAGGCCGGGACCAGCGGGGTGATGTAGATGTTCGCGGGCCGCGCCACGGGTTCTCTCCATGACTGGCCCGCTGCCGGTCCATGCCGGTACCAACCCAGTCCTGGATGAACCGATCGCCGTGGTCGTCTTCTTCTTTGGAGCTATGGCGACGAAGAATAGCTAGGTCAACTGCTAGACCAGATCCTCACGATTGCGCCCCCTACCTGGCGCGCCAAAGATGTAGGTGGGAAATGACACCTATGGGATCACTGGAATCCCTTCTACGGTGGTGGGGCGCGGGGATCGTGAGGAGAGCGAGACCAACAGACGGCACAAAGGGGGATTTACCCAGGTTCGAGCTGCAAAGATGCATAAAACTCTACGATCCTACTTTGGTGGATGTATTAGTGTTCTTGAGCTCTCGAACTAGCTCTAGGTGCTGCGAGGTTCCAAAGAGACGAATCCTTTCTCAGTGTGCCATGGGCCTCCTTTTATAGACGAAAGGGGCTGCCACAATGGCACACAGGAGGTGGAAAGTGCTACAGCGTTGCGAGCTTATCGCTGGTATTACAGGACAAGACGCATTTAATGCGAGGCTTAGGTGTCCCTTTGCTTTATTGGGGTCGGAAGCAAGGCCCATCACGTCCGTCGCCGCTTCTCCTCGCATCGACACGCGCCCTGCCAGCGGTGCATGCGGTTCCATGTAGGCAGGCAAGCAGCTAAGGTGGCGTGGTGGGGGAGCCTCCACGAAGGTTGCATGTTGCCACGCAGGTGCCAGCCCAGCTGCTGGGTTGGCAGCTGCATGCGAACGGCGGTGAAGGCTTGGCTGGTGCGGGCCTGGCAGTGGCCCTGCCGGTGCGCTTGGCAAGGGTCTCGTCAGGTGGCCCGGCAAGGGTCTTATCGGGTGGCCCGACAAGGGCCTTGCCATGGCTCGCTAGCTTCCCCGGCAAGGATCTTGCCGGGGGTCTCGTGGGTTTCTTCGGTGAGGATAGTTGTCTTCCTATCCTCATTTGATCTTGACTATTCTATGTCTTCACAAAGATCTGCATACCACCACGGAGGTGCCTCCCGAGCCCTGTCCCAATGCATTTGTCTAGCGTTGGTGGGCTCAAGGGTGGCTCAATTCGGCTGGCGTGGGCGAGCTGCCCCGGCAAGGGTCTTGCCGGGGCTGCTGAGGCTACCCCGACAAGGGTCCTTGCCAGGGAAACCTGCTACGCCTATCTGATCTTTGTGGCCTTGGTCCTTGTCGTTGCTCTGTTTGCCTTGTGGCTTCGGCTCCTCTCCGGCTTCCCTTTCCTGCCATGTCTATGCGTGGCCGTGGCGGGAGGCTCTAACTGCCCGTGCACAAGTAAAGGGGTCAAAAGGACATCACCTACTTTTGTACATCGACAAAGACCAGCGGAGTGGAAGGATGGAGGTCACCGTGAAGCCCGAGACGGCGTCATCGCCAGTGCTTTTGGCAGCCGAAGACCAACTTTAGTCAGGATAACTTGTACTAGATGTTCCCCTTCAAAATGGCCGTTGTTGGCGCCCTTCCCGCTCAATATTTGGGAAGAGGACCGGGGCCTCTATAAATAGGACTAGCCACCACAGAGAAATGGGGGGGGGGGATTCATCGAGTGCTCATTAGAGAGAGAGAGGCGATCGAACTCACCCAAGTAGTTCTACGCACCAGCTCAAGAACACCTCTCGCGAGGCTGTTCTTCCCTTGTACTGTTCATCATCAGCCTCTGAGGCAATCCACCGCACCACATAATTTAGTAGGGTATTCCACCACAACGGTGGCCCGAACTAGTATAAATCTTGTGTCCCTCGTGTTGTTCATCGTTCTAGCCTAGATTCTTGTGAGGTGATCGGACGTATATCGGTAGGGGAGAGATCTTCGTGCGCACCCTAGAGTTCGAACCTTAAGGGTCTGCCGAAACCCAACATCCGACAATCTACTTATTACTTCCCAATGCCTTCCTCTAGGCCCAAATAATGGTGAAGTGTCATGTAGTCGATGTTCACATGACACCACTAGAGGAGAGACAACATACATCTCATCAAAATATCGAACGAATACCAAATTCACATGACTACTAATAGCAAGACTTCACCCATGTCCTCAGGAACAAACATAACTACTCACAAAGCATATTCATGTTCATAATCAGAGGAGTATTAATATGCATTAAGGATCTGAACATATGATCTTCCACCAAGTAAACTAATTAGCATCAATTACAAGGAGTAATCAACACTACTAGCAACCCACAAGTACCAATCTGTGGTTTGATACAAGATTGGATACAAGAGATGAACTAGGGTTTTGAGAGGAGATGGTGCTGGTGAAGATGTTGATGGAGATTGACCCCCTCCCGATGAGAGGATCGTTGGTGATGACGATGATGACGATTTCCCCCTCCCGGAGGGAAGTTTCCCCGGCAGAATAGCTCTGCCAGAGCCCTAGATTGGTTCCGCCAAGGTTCCGCCTTGTGGCGGCGGAGTTTCGTCCCGTAATCTTGCTTATAATTTTTTCCAGGGTAAAAGCCTTCATATAGCAGAAGATGGGCACCGGAGGGCCACCAGGGGGCCAGGAGACAGGGGGCGCGCCCAGTGGGGGGGGGCGCCCCCACCCTCCTAGCCAGGGTGTGGGCCCCCTCTGGTATTTTCTTCGCTCAATAATTCTTATTAATTCCAAAAATGACTTCCTTGGAGTTTCAGGATCTTTGGAGCTGTGCAGAATAGGTTTCCAATATTTTCTCCTATTCCAGCCAAAATCCCAGCTGCCGGCATTCTCCCTCTTCATGATAAACCTTGTAAAATAAGAGAGAATAGCCATAATTATTGTGACATAATGTGTGATAACAACCCATAATGCAATAAATGTTGATATAAAAGCATAATGCAAAACGGACGTATCAACTCCCCCAAGCTTAGACCTCGCTTGTCCTCAAGCGGAAGCCGAAATCGAAAAATATGTCCACATGTTTAGAGCTAGAGGTGTCGATAAAAATAAAATACAGACGTGAGGGCATCATGATCATTCTTATAACAGCAACATATAAGGATTTTGTCATATCATTTCTCATGCTCAAGTAACAATCAATTCACAATGTCAAGTATGGTTCAGAAACTTCATTGGGAACTAACAAACTATAATCTCTGTCATTGAAGTAATTGCAATTTATCATAACATCGGAAAGAGTCAAGAATAGAGCTTTTCAGCAAGTCCACATACTCAACTATCATATAGTCTTCTACAATTGCTAACACTCACGTAATATTTATGGTTATGAAGGTTTAATCGGACACTGAGAAAGATAGGGGCTTATTGTGTTGCCTCCCAACGTATTCACCTTTGGGTGATGTCAACAATAATAGTTCGTGCTAACTTACATCCAATTGGATATATGTATCAGGATCTTTCCAATGCGAGGTGCTTGCCAAAGGATAAAATGAAAAAGGGAAAGGTGAAGATCACCTTGACTCTTGCATAATGTAAAGACATAAAGTAAAAGATAGGCCCTTCGCAGAGGGAAGCAGAGGTTGTCATGTGCTTTTAGGGTTGGATGCACAAAATCTTAATGCAAAAGAACATCACTTTATATTGCCACTTTGTGATATGAATCTTTATTATGCAGTCCGTCGCTTTTATTACTTCCATATCACACGATCGTATAAAGCTTATTTTCTCCGCACTAATAAGTCATACATATTTAGAGAGCAATTTTTATTGCTTTCAACATGACAACTTACATGAAGGATCTTACTCAATCCATAGGTAGGTATGGTGGACTCTCATGGCAAAACTGGGTTTAAGGATATTTGGAAGCACAATTCGTATTTATACTTGGTGCAAGGAATTTTTGGCTAGCATGAGGGGGAAAGGCAAGCTCAACATGTTGGGAAGATCAATGACAATATACTTTAACTGAGATGTGAGAAAACATAAACCATTATGTTGTCTTCCTTGTCCAACATCAACTCTTTAGCATGTCATACTTAATGAGTGCTCACAATCATAAAAGATGTCCAAGATAGTATATTTATATGTGAGAACCTCTCTTTCTTTATTACTTCCTATTAATTGCAACGATGACCAAAACTATGTTTGTCAACTCTCAACAACTTTTATGCCTCATAGTCTTTATATGTGAAGTCATTACTATCCATAAAATCAATATGAACTATTTTACTTCTTTTTATTCTTCCTATTTTCTCAAGATCATAGCAAGAAAGGAAAGCCCTTGACTCAACACTAATCTTTATTATAGATAGCTCACAGACTCGATTACATGAAGAGATCACAAAGAAAAACTCAAAAATACTTCATACCAAAGCTTTAATCTACTAGATCAAGATATAACTAAAAGGATCGAACTAAATAAAATGGTAAAGATAGGAGTGTGATGGTGATATGATACCGGGGCACCTCCCCCAAGCTTGGCAGTTGCCAAGGGGAGTGCCCATACCCATGTGATTATGTCCTCGGAGGTGATGAAGGTGGTGATGATGATGGTGGATAATCGCACATCGAGCGTAAAAGCTCCTCCAACTTGTGGATAATGCCCTTGAGTCCGACGATATGATCCTTCAACAAAATATTTTCCTGAGTGAGATACTTGTTTTGTATGTGAGCTAACTCAATCATCTTGAAAGCTTCAATCTCGGTTGGAGTAAAGAGGTTAGGTAGAGGTTGAGGGATGTCTTCTTCTTCCACCGCCGGAGCTTGATCCTCCATGGTCTTCTTGATCCCTTCATCCTTGTTGATCTCCTCCGGTTCCTCTCTTTTCAGCTCTATTTTCAATAGCCAAGCATCCTTGTCTTCATTGTTGAAGGAGGGCGACGTCATGATGCTCTAGATCTATCAGAAGAAAACAGCTCGAAACGAAAATAGAAGATTTTTGCATGATACGGTGGTCAAAACCTTCAGGAGATTATATAATGAATTTTTACCAACCAAAAGAAGTAACATGCAAGAAAACAGGGTCCGGGAGGCACACGAGGTGCCCACGATATAGGGGGGTGCGCCCAGTAAGGGTGGGCGCGGCCTCCACCCTCGTGGAGGCCTCGTGTCCTTCCCGGATTAGTTCTTTCTTTCCGAAATTATTAAATATTCCAAAACGGATCAAAATTGACATTAGAATTGTTTTGGAGTCGGTTTACTTACCGTACCACATACCTATTCCTTTTCGGAGTCTGAAACATTCTGTAAAGTGTCCCTTATGTATTCCTCCGGGGTTATGGTTTCAATAATATTAGTTTCAACATTGATAGGATTACGTGAAATATAATGTTTGATTCTTTGACCCTTCACCACCCCCGGACTTGTGCCTTCGAAGTTGTTGATTTTTATGGCACCGGAACAATAGACCTCCTCAATAACGTAAGGACCTTCCCATTTAGAGAGAAGTTTTCCTGCAAAAAATCTTAAACGAGAGTTGAATAGCAACACACAATCACCTACGTTAAACTCACGCTTTTTTATCCTTTTGTCATGCCATCTTTTAACTTTTTCTTTGAACAGTTTGGCATTCTCATAGGCTTGGGTTCTCCATTCATCAAGTGATCTAATGTCAAACAACCTCTTCTCACCAGCAAGTTTGAAGTCATAGTTGAGCTCTTTAATAGCCCAATATGCTTTGTGTTCAAGTTCAAGAGGTAAGTGACATGCTTTTCCATAAACCATCTTATACAGAGACATACCCATAGGATTTTTATATGCAGTTCTATAGGCCCATAATGCATCATCAAGTTTCTTGGACCAATTCTTTCTAGATCTATTGACAGTCTTTTGAAAAATTAATTTGAGCTCTCTATTGCTCAACTCTACTTGACCACTAGACTATGGGTGATAAGGAGATGCAATTCTATGATACGTCATACTTAGCAAGCATCTTACGGAAAGCACCATGAATAAAATGTGAACCACCATCAGTCATAAGATATCTAGGGACTCCAAACCTCGGAAAAATAACTTCTTTAAGCATCTTAATAGAGGTGTTATGATCAGCACTACTAGTTGGAATAGCTTCTACCCACTTAGTAACGTAATCAACATCAACTAAAATATGTGTATATCCATTAGAGGCAGGAAAGGGTCCCATATAATCAAAGCCCCAAACATCAAATGGTTCAATAAAAAGAGAATAATTCATAGGCATTTCTTGACGTCTACTAATATTACCTATTCTTTGACACTCATCACAAGACAAGACAAACTTATGGGCATCTTTGAAGAGAGTGGGCCAATAAAAACCGGATTACAATACCTTATGTGCAGTTCTGTCTCCAACGTGGTGTCCTCCATATGGTTCGGAGTGACACTTGCGTAGTATCTGTTCCTGTTCATGCTCAGGTACACAATGTCTAATAACACCATCTACTCCTTTGTAAAGCTGTGGGCCATCCCAGAAGTAATGTCTTAAATCATAAAAGAACTTTTTCTTTTGCTGGTATGTGAAGCTAGGTGGTATAAATTTAGCAACAATGTAATTAGCATAATTAGCATACCATGGAGTAGTACGAGAAGCATTAACGACCGCTAATTGTTCATCAGGAAAGCTATCATCAATAGGTAGTGGGTCATCAAGAACATTCTCTAATCTAGACAAGTTGTCTGCAACGGGGTTCTCAGCTCCCTTTCTATCAATAATATATAGATCAAATTCTTGGAGCAAGAGAACCCATCTAATAAGTCCAGGCTTAGCATCTTTCTTTTCCATAAGATATTTAATATCAGCAAGATCAGTGTGAATAGTAACTTTAGAATCAACAATATAAGGTCTGAACTTATCACAAGCAAATACAACTGCTAAGAATTCTTTTTTAGTGGTAGCATAATTTCTTTGGGCAGTATCAAGAGTTTTACTAGCATACTGGATAACATTTAATTTCTTATCAACTCTTTGCCCTAGAACAACACCTACAGCATAATCACTAGCATCGCACATAATTTCAAAGGGTAAATTCCAATCAGGTGGCTGAACAATAGGTGCAGTGATCAAAGCTTTCTTAAGTATTTCAAATGCTTCTACACAATCATCATCAAAGACGAAAGGAATACCTTTTTGCAATAAATTAGTCAGAGGCCTAGAGATTTTAGAAAAGTCCGTAATGAACCTCCTATAAAAACCGGCATGACCAAGGAAACTTCTTATAACTTTTATGTCCTTGGGACATGGCATCTTTTCAATAGCGTCAACTTTAGCTTTATCAACCCCAATACCTTTCTCAGAAATCTTATGCCCCAAGACAATGCCTTCATTAACCATAAAGTGGCACTTTTCCCAATTCAAGACGAGACTAGTGTCTTTGCATCTCTGCAAAACTCGATCAAGGTTGCTCAAGCAATCATCAAAAGAGGATGCATAAACGGAGAAGTAATCCATGAATACCTCACAAATCTTTTCACAAAAGTCAGAGAATATAGCCATCATGCATCTTTGAAAGGTAGCAGGTGCATTACATAAACCAAAAGGCATACGTCTATAAGCAAAAGTACCGAAAGGGAAAGTAAAAGTAGTTTTTGATTGATCCTCCACTGACATAGGTATTTGAGAGAAACCAGAATAACCATCTAGAAAGCAAAAATGTGTATATTTGGATAGTCTTTCTAGCATTTGTTCAATAAAAGGTAAAGGGTAATGATATTTCTTAGTAGCTTTATTTAATTTACGGAAATCAATTACCATCCTATAACCTGTAATAATTCTTTGCGGGATCAATTCATCTTTATCATTAGGAACAACAGTAATACATCCCTTCTTAGGAACGCAATGGACATGACTTACCCAATCACTATCAGCAACGGGATAAATTATACCTGCCTCAAGGAGCTTTAGTATCTCCTTTCTTACCACTTCTTTCATCTTAGGATTTAACCACCGTTGAGGATCTCTAACTGGTTTGGCATCTTTCCCCACTTTGATTTTGTGTTGACATAGAGTGGGACTAATGCCCTTAAGATCATCCAGAGTATATCCAATAGCAGCATGGTGCTTCTTCAGAGTTTTCAATAATCTTTCCTCTTCCTGCTCTGAAAGGTTAGCACTAATAATAACAGGATATATCTTCTTTTCATCAAGATAAGCATATTTAAGATTATCAGGTAAAGGTTTGAGCTCAAACAAGGGATCACCCTTGGGTGGAGGGGGATCCCCGAGGATTTCAACAGGTAAGTTGTGTTTGAGAATAGGACCCTGTTGAAGGAATACTTTATCTATTTCCCTTCTTTCATCCATAAACATATCATTTTCATGGTCTAGCAAATATTGTTCTAACGGATCAGTAGGAGGCACGGCAATAGAAGAAAGACCAATAATCTCATCCTTACTAGGTGATTCTTTATCACGGGGTTGTCTACGAAACTTAGCAAAATTAAACTCATGAGACATATCCCCTAAGCCAATTGTAACAATATCCTTTTCACAACCAATCCTAGCATTAACAGTATTCAAGAAGGGTCTACCAAATATAATGGGACAAAAGTCATCTTGTGGGGAACTGAGAACAAGAAAATCAGCAGAGTATTTAACTGTTCCACACAAGACTTCAACATCTCTAACAATCCCAACTGGTGAAATAGTAGCTCTATTGGCAAGCTTAATAGTAACATCAATACCTTCCAACTCAGTGGGTGCGATATCATGCATAATTTCTTCATATAAGGAATGAGGTATTGCACTAGCACTAGCACCCATATCACATAGGCCATGATAACAATGATCTCCTATTTTAATAGAAATAACAGGCATGCCTACAACAGGTCTATGTATTTTAGCATCTGGTCTAGCAATATTAGTAGTTTCACCACAGAAATAAATAACATGACCATCTAAATTATCATCCAAGAGATCTTTAACCATAGAAATACTAGGTTCAACTTTAATTTGCTCAGGAGGTGTATATGTTCTAGTATTACTCTTACGAACCACAGTTGAAGATTTAGCATGATCCTTTATCCTAACAGGAAAAGGTGGTTTCTCAACATAAGTAGTAGGAACAATAGGATCATTATAAGTGATAGTCTTTTCTTCAACTGTAATAGGTGAAACTACTTTTACTTCAGTGGGAGGATTATATTTAAACCACTTCTCCTTAGGGAGATCAATGTGAGTGGCAAAATATTCACAGGAAGTAGCTACTATCTCAGAGTCAAGTCCATATTTAGCGCTAAATCCATGAAAAGCAACGGTATCCATAAAAGATTTAACACAATCAAAATTAGGTGTTATACCTGACTCCTTACCATCGTAGGAACCCCAATCTTCAGAGTTGTTTTTAATTATTTCCAGTAAGTTCCACTTGAATTCAGTAGTCTTCAGCATATAAGAACCAGCACAGGAAGTATCGAGCATGGTGCGATCATTGAGGGAAAGCCAAGCATACAAATTTTGAATAATCATTTCCCTTGAGAGCTCATGATTGGGGCATGAATATAACATTGACTTAAGCCTCCCCCAATCTTGAGCGATGATTTCTCCTTTGCGAGGCCAGAAATTATATATGTAATTACGATCACGATGAACAAGATGCATAGGATAGAACTTCTGGTGAAATTCCAACTTCAATCGTTTATAGTTCCAAGATCCAGTATCATCACATAACCTATACCATGTCAATGCATCTCCCTTAAAAGATAAAGGGAAGACCTTACTTTTGACAACATCATCGGGAATACCTGCAAGCTTAAATAATCCACAAACTTCATCCACAAAGATAAGGTGTAAATCGGCATGCAATGTTCCATCTCCTGCAAAGGGATCAGCTAGCAGTTTCTCTATCATACCCGAAGGAATATCAAAGTAAATATTTTCAGTAGGTTTAGTAGGTTCAGGAGCAACTCTTTGCTCTACTGGTCGGGGTGAAGATATTCCGAACAGGCCCCTCAAAGGATTAGTTTCCATAGTAACAAGTGACAGAAAATTTCTGCACACTATATAAATGTTTCCTTAACAAGTTCCACTCACCAAAGGCGCTTCACTCCCCGGCAACGGCGCCAGAAAAGAGTCTTGATGACCCACAAGTATAGGGGATCTATCGTAGTCCTTCCAATAAGTAAGGGCGTCGAACCCAACGAGGAGCAAAAGGAAACGACAAGAGGTTTTCAGTAAGGTATTCTCTGCAAGCACTGAAATTGTAGGTAACAGATAGTTTTGTGATAAGATAATTTTTAACAGGTAACAAGCAATGAAAGTAAATAAAGTGCAGCAAGGTGGCCCAATCCTTTTTGTAGCAAAGGACAAGCCTGGACAATTTCTTATAATGAGAAAAGCGCTCCCGAGGACACATGGGAATTATCGTCAAGCTAGTTTTCATCACGTTCATATGATTCGCGTTCGGTACTTTGATAATTTGATATGTGGGTGGACCGGTGCTTGGGTACTGCCCTTTCTTGGACAAGCATCCCACTTATGATTAACCCCTATTTCAATCATATGCAACTACAAAAGAAGTATTAAGGTAAACCGAACCATAGCATGAAACTAGTGGATCCAAATCAGCCCCTTACGAAGCAACGCATAAACTAGGGTTTAAGCTTCTGTCACTCTAGCAACCCATCATCTACTTATTACTTCCCAATGCCTTCCTATAGGCCCAAATAATGGTGAAGTTTCATGTAGTCGACGTTCACATAACACCACTAGAGGAGAGACAACATACATCTCATCAAAATATCGAACGAATACCAAATTCACATGACTACTAATAGCAAGACTTCACCCATGTCCTCAGGAACAAACATAACTACTCACAAAGCATATTCATGTTCATAATTAGAGGAGTATTAATATGCATTAAGGATCTGAACATATGATCTTCCACCAAGTAAACTAATTAGCATCAATTACAAGGAGTAATCAACACTACTAGCAACCCACAAGTACCAATTTGTGGTTTGATACAAGATTGGATACAAGAGATGAACTAGGGTTTTGAGAGGAGATGGTGCTGGTGAAGATGTTGATGGAGATTGACCCCCTCCCGATGAGAGGATCGTTGGTGATGACGATGATGACGATTTCCCCCTCCCAGAGGGAAGTTTCCCCAGCAGAATAGCTCTGCCAGAGCCCTAGATTGGTTCCGCCAAGGTTCCGCCTTGTGGCGGCGGAGTTTCGTCCCGTGATCTTGCTTCTGATTTTTTCCAGGGTAAAAGCCTTCATATAGCATAAGATGGGCACCGGAGGGCCACCAGGGGGCCAGGAGACAGGGGCGCGCCCAGTGGGGGGGGCGCCCCCACCCTCCTGGCCAGGGTGTGGGCCCCCTCCGGTATTTTCTTCGCTCAATAATTCTTATTAATTCCAAAAATGACTTCCGTGGAGTTTCAGGATCTTTGGAGCTGTGCAGAATAGGTTTCCAATATTTTCTCCTTTTCCAGCCAAAATCCCAACTGCCGGCATTCTCCCTCTTCATGATAAACCTTGTAAAATAAGAGAGAATAGCCATAAGTATTGTGACATAATGTGTAATAACAACCCATAATGCAATAAATATTGATATAAAAGCATGATGCAAAATGGACGTATCATCCGTGAATAATATTTGGATGATGTACTGAACTATATCTCCAGTAGGGGATGTCAGGACAACGCCTGCCCCTAGGCCAGCCAGCATTTTGGAGCCGTCAAAGTGCATGACCCAGTTGGAATATGTGCCGTACTCTTTAGGGTGTTCGACCTCTGTCCATTCAGCGACGAAGTCAGCCGGTACTTGAGATTTAATGGCCCGGCATGGTTTTTATGTTATGTTGAATGGGAGGAGCTCAATGGCCCACTTGGCAATCCGGCCCGTGGCATCGCGGTTGTTTATTATGTCATTGAGTGGTACCTCAGAGGCCACCGTTATTGAGCATTGTTGAAAGTAGTGTCGTAGCTTCCGGGATGCCATGAAGACCGCGTATGCTATTTTTTTGGTAATAAGGGTACCGGGATTTGCATGGTGTGAGGACAGTGGATACATAGTATACCGGCTTCTGAAGCGGGAATTTGTGTCCGTCCTCCTCTCGTTCGACGACGAGCACCGCACTTACGACTTGGTGTGTGTGGCCGATATGTATAATAACATTGGTTCCCCGACATTTGGCGTGGCTAGGATTGGGTTGCGTGCTAGAAGATCCTTTATTTCTTCCAATCCGACCGTTGTCGCGTCCGTCTACTCGAAGTGATCGGTGCGTCGGAGAAGGCGATAGAGTGGCAATGCCTTTTCTCCTAATCTGGAGAAAAAGCGGCTTAAAGCTGCCACACATCCGGATAGTTTTTGGACTTGTTTGAGGTCTGTTGGCGTAGCCAACTGTGACAAAGCTCGGATTTTAGCTGGGTTCACATCAATTCCTCTATAGGAAATGATGAAGCCCAGAAGCTTTCCAGCGGGAACGCCAAAAACACATTTTTCCAAATTGAGCTTGATGTCATATGTTCGGAGGTTGTCGAATGTGAGACGCGGATCGTCTATTAATGACTCGACGTGTCTAGTTTTGATGACTACGTCATCTACATATGCTTCAACTGTCTTGTCGATTTGTTTCTCCAGGCATGTTTGAATCATGCGTTGATAGGTGGCACCGGCATTCTTGAGCCCAAAAGGCATAGTGTTGAAGCAGAAAGACCCATATGGGGTGATAAATGATATTCCGGCCTGATCGGACTCCTTCATCTTGATTTGATGGTGCCCGGAGTATGCGTCAAGGAAACACAATGAGTCGTGTCCTGCGGTAGCGTCGATAATCTGATTGATGTGGGGGAGGGGGAAGGGATACTTAGGGCAGGCCTTGTTGAGGTCTTTAAAATCGACACATAGGCGCCAGGATTTATCCTTCTTTGGTACCATCACCAGGTTTGCTAGCCAGTGCAAGTGTTTTATCTCTCTGATGAATCCATCCTCGAGTAACTTGGCTAGCTCCTCCCCCATGGCTTGTCGTTTAGGTTCAGAAAAGTGCCGCAATGTTTGCTTGACTGGCTTATATCCCTTCAGTATGTTTAGGCTGTGTTCGGCCAGCCTGCGTGGGATCCATGGCATATCAGAAGGGTGCCAGGCGAATATGTTCCAATTTTCGCGTAGGAACGCCTGTAGTGCGGCGTCGACCATGGGGTCCAGCTGTGCCCCGATGGATGCTTTCTTCGTAGAGTCCGTTGGGTGGACTTGGAATTTGACTATTTCGTCTGCTGGTTTAAAGGATGTGGATTTGGGTCTCTTATCGAGGATCACATCGTCCCTATCCACCGTGGAGGGCAACGCGGTTAATTCTTCGGCCGCGAGGGCTTCAGACAACGCCTCAAGGGCCAAGGCTGCGGTTTTGTTTTCGGTGCGGAGTGCTATATCTGGATCGCTGGCAAGAGTGATGATACCATTGGGCCCGGGCATCTTGAGCTTCATGTACCCATGATGGGGTATAGCTTGGAAGATTGTAAATGCATCTCGCCCTAATAAGGCGTGATATCCACTGTTGAAAGGGGCCACTTGAAAGGTTATCTCTTCGGACCGATAATTCTTCGGCGTGCCGAATACCACATCGAGTGTGATTTTTCCCGCACATCGCACCTCTCGACTGGGAATCATTCCTCAGAAGGTCGTGCTACTTTGCGCAATGCGGCTCCTGTCTATTTCCATTTTGTGGAGAGTTTCCTCGTAAATGAGGTTTAGTCCGCTGCTGCCGTCCATGAGCACTTTGGTAAGCCGAAAACCATCCACAATCAGACTGAGGACCAATGCGGCTGGTGCCCGGTCTGTTTTGAATTTTGGTTCGTCACTGGCATTCAAAGTTATGGCCGTGTCGTTCCAGGGGTTTATTGTTGTGACTTGGCAAACTTCAGCGAGGCCATGGAGTGCCCTTTTGTGCCTATTGTTTGAGGTGAAAGTCTCGAAGACTGTTAACACTGTAGGGTTATTGTTTTCCGTGGGATGTTGCTCTGCGGTATTTTTGGTGAGGAGATCCTCGCCACTCTTGGCCACTTGCCGGAGTATCCAACATGCTCTAAGGTTGTGGGTTGGTATGGTATCCGGTGTTGTGTGTATTTGCATGGCCTACCGAGCCATCCCTCCAGAACGGTTCCGCGCCCCGTCATGGGCTTCGATTTTTTGGGTATTGGATCAGGCGACCGACGAGGGTGCATCATTTTTATCCGGACGAGGGGTTGAGTGGAAACTGGTGGCTCCCAAGAGGGCTGCCTGAGTTTTCCATGCGCTTTCCATTACGCAGTACTTCTGTACTATGGTTGCCAGGTTAGCAAAGTGTGATACGTGACGGTGGTTGATGGCATTGAGGATTCCCTTGTCCGTGCAGTTTTTGCAGAATAATGAGATTGCGTCTTCATCATGGCAATCTTTGATCTTGTCCTTGACAAGGAGGAATCTGGCCCAAAAGTGATGGACCGTTTCTTGGGACTGCTGTCTGATGTGGGTAAGATCGCTTGTATATGGGTGGGTGGGTGAATTTAAGTCCGAACCCTGACCCAATCTGGGATCCGGAGTTTGAGAAACTTCCGAGCTTAATAGTTCGGGCTCCAGGATATCAACCAATTTTTCTAGCCCACAATCTGACTCTAGGTTTGGAGTATGGGGCACGTCTTCCCGCGGGCGGGTATCTGGCTCTATGAGCTCGGAAATCCGAACATATTTCGTCCTCAATATAGAGGAAGAGTTGTCAAATTGCTCCTCCACTGCCGCTATCTGATGGGTGATCGACGGAGATTCAATTTCTCTTTGATCGGGTTTAAGCCCAATCTGATCATAGTCCGTAGCAACTCCCAAGGCGGTGATGCGATCAAGGAGTTCGTTTAAAGACGACAACTCCATCGGATCCATATGTTTGGAGTATTCTGAGCTGACGCGGAGGCGATTTTCGATGACCTGAGAAGTCATCGTTGGCCCGACGGCCGAACGGGTGGTCATAGTGAAGCCGCCCAGCCAGAGGGTTTGGCCTGAGGCCAGGGCTCCTCCGGAGGTGATGTTGTCCTTGATAACAAGGCGCGCCATCAATCCTATCTTCAACGTCACAGCGGAACTCTCAATGAAGGCACCAATGTCGGTGTCAAAACCGGTGGATCTCGGGTAGGGGGTCCCGAACTGTGCATCTAAGGTCGATGGTAACAGGAGACGGGGGACATGATGTTTACCCAGGTTCGGTCCCTCTCTATGGAGGTAATACCCTACTTCCTGCTTGATTGATCTTGATGAATACGAGTATTAAAAGAGTTGATCTACCACGAGATCGTAATGGCTAAAACCCTAGAAGTTTAGCCTATGAGATTATGATTGTTTTCTATGGACTAAACCCTCTGATTTATATAGACACCGGAGGGGGCTAGGGTTGTACAAAGTCGGTTACAGAGGAAGGAATCTACATATCCAAATCGCCAAGCTTGCCTTCTATGCAAAGGAGAGTCCCATCCTGACACGGGAAGAAGTCTTCTGTCTTTTATCTTCATAGTCCAATAGTCCGGCCAAAGTATATGGTCCGGCTGTTCGAGGACCCCCTGACGGTGTCCTGGACTAGAGGGTACTCATCATGTCGTCTCCCAATCAGTTGGATTGGGCCGAGGACCTCCATGGCCGTATACTCATGGGCCAGTCCGGGCAGCCGCCGCATACAAGGAAGATTCCACAAGACTTGGCGATCAAGACAAGGACTCCTCCCCCACCGGCGTATTCGGCTAGGACTCTTGTTATTCTAGGCCTCTGGTGCATTATATAAACCAGAGTCAGGCTAGTCGATAGAAGAGATACACAATCATAATTATAGGCTAGCTTCTAGGGTTTAGCCTCTACGATCTCGTGGTAGATCAACTCTTGTAATACTCATATCATCAAGATCAATCAAGAAGGAAGTAGGGTAGTACCTCCATAGAGAGGGCCCAAACCTGGGTAACATTGTGTCCCTTGTCTCCTGTTACCATCGATCCTAGACGCACAGTTCGGGACCCCTTACCCAAGATCCGCCGGTTTTAACACAGACATTGGTGCTTTCATTGAGAGTTCCGCTGTGTGATCGGCAAAAGGATAAATGGCTCGTTTGCAGATTAACTGCGACGTTGAAATCTTCATCACCGGCTCGACTGGTCACCTTGGCTTGACCAAGAATTGTGCCATGACTCCGATCGTCATGTTCGGACGAGGGCCTTCATCAACATCAACTCTGATCTCCATCAAGATCATGGAGGAATCATCCATGGAGCTCGAGGGCTCAATGTCAACATTGCCCTCGGGCGGCTATGCTGTTTTTCTGGACAACGAACTTGTATCCGCCGCCACCGCCTCCTTGAGCGTCGTTTTAACGATTGCTTCGGTGGAATTATACGGAATTGAGCCTAAAACAACCCTGGAAAATTTCGTCGAGTTCCCATGGAGGAATCTCTGGCAATCCACGATATACCGGAGCCCTATCAAATCTGGACGGGAATCTGGACGAGTTTAGGGCGTGGTGTCCAGCTTCTAACTCGGACGTACTTTGGAAGATCCAACCATTGATCGTCTGCGGAATTCCTATGTCTACCACCCCTCAAAATTTCAGCTTGATCCGACCGTCCAAACTCCGGGAACCTTCCGATTAGTGCATCACTTTTCGGATCTGTTTTCTGCGCGAGAACGAATCCGACCCGAGTTAGTCTTTTTTATGAACGAGATTTCGGACATCCTTTCTGAAGGAAGTTTTGTATGGGGTATTGCGTTTTGTTTCCGAACACATCCCACTAACTTTAAAGTCTTTTGAACATGATCTTTGCCATCATGCTGGTGTCAAACCAGTCCGGCAATATTGCTCCACGGCTGCCGACCTGCGCTAGACACATCGTCACTTTGTTGAGCCGAGATCAACTTCTTTGGATCATCATCCCGGCGAGCCGAACAAGAGTTCAGCATCGCGAAGGATAAATCATCACCAACATCGCTGCCCGACGGATTACACGGAGCAGGCATGCCGGCATTGACCATATCACGAGTTATGACCTGCATCGGCAGGGCCGCAATGTTGCTTCTTGAAGCCGATGCCCATCACGCCGACCTACTTCGACTCATCGGTTGACATCGAGGCTTCGACATCTCGGCTGGACCGGGGGCTTCGCCATTTCTTCATCAACCTACTTCGGAGACTTCAACGTCACTAGCCGACCATCACGTTAGCTGAACCGAGGGCTTTGCCTCGGCAAGCCAACCTTTGCCAGCATCGCCATGTCATCGCTTTATCACCATTCAGGCAATGGGTGTGCGGATCGAGTCCCAATTTTGGGAGTCACCTTTCTTCGGATTACTACAACAAATAAACTAGGTGCTGTTAATCCTAGTAAATTTTGCTTGTTTGTGCTTATTTTTCCCAAGAAATGATTACTCTGGTTTGTTCCGTCATCTATACACAGGTCTACCGATTGATGGCCGCACTAATGACGGTCGCATGGTGGTTCGGTCAATTTCCGTACACAGTCCGATGAATGACGCATCCGGAACTTGGACCGACCTGTGAAGTTAGGCTTTGCCACGCCTTTGCCACATCACGCTGACGCCCTGCATTGACATTAACTTCGGCGCCAGGCCACATATCTTTAAATGAATTATTTTGCGTAAATTAATTACGCAAGGATTTTATATATATTTATATTATTCTTTTTGGACCGCACTATTTTACATGTGCAGGTAATCGACTTCGATCACGTCACGCGGTCACTTCGGCAAGCTAACGTCGTCGTCCCAATTGGCATAAATCGGCTCGCATGATCACCTTGTTGATCGAATTGCCATACCGACATGTTCGGTTGCCTCAAGGACTTCGGCATCATCAAGAGGGTCCTACCTCGTCGGGTGTTCGGCGCACGGGCCATATTTCTCTTATTACTCATCTTTGCATAAATTATTTATTATGCTATGATTTTTTTAATTTATTATTATTACTGCTATCTCTGTCTTGCACTATTTTCTGTGCACAGGTAAATGATCCGGGTTGGGCAGCGCTGTCACCTTGGCGTACCGACATACCACGTCACCTTGGCTAGACCGGGGGCTTCGTCATCACTTCATTAACCCACGCTGGGGATTTTGGCGTCACTCTGCTGGCCTGCATTGGCCGCGCCATGTCACCACTTTGGAGTGTCGAGCTCTTCACTCCGCCACCTCGTGTCCGGCTTGGGGGATGGAATCGTGTCCCGCATCAAGCTAGGACCGCGTCATCAATGCCGAACACATTAACCAGCTAAGTTGCCTTCATGCTCAAAGTTTTAAATTTTTAACTTGTGTTCGGTTTGACCAAGCATTATACTTTTTTGGCAAAAAGTTGTTTGCGACAAAAATTCCTTGTCATAACCTTGTTTGTGAAACACAAATTCAAATACCCAGTTCACTTGGGGGCTTCCTTTATGAAGCCTTTACTCTTGCATATGATTATACTTGTACGACTTCGTTCCTTGTTCATGTATTACACCACAATATGCACCATATTGACTTAAGCAATTTGCAAGCTGGGTTGCCTCGCTCCTGTGTTTACCCCTACGTTCCCGATTGTTCGGCTAGGGTGTAAAGGGAGCACCTCTGCGATTGTCATGATCGGGTCATCCGAGCCAGACCTCAGACTAGGTGAAACCGAAAGCTAGTGCTCTTATTGTTTACAATTATGGTCGGAACACAACGGAACTCATGAGTACAAAAAATCTATTGCACAAGTCTCATAGTAGCAATGAGCAACCGAAGAAAGGTATCGATGGGGGTACTATTTTCTTCGAAGATGCTTCTTACACTTCGTCAGTAATATAGCATAAGTTCCCTGAGCGCGTGATACGTCTCCAACGTATCTACTTTTCCAAACACTTTTGCCCTTGTTTTGGACTCTAGCTTGCATGATTTGAATGAAACTAACCCAGACTGATGCTGTTTTCAGCAGAACTGCCATGATGTTGTTTTATGTGTAGAAAAGAAAAGTTCTCAGAATGTCCTGGAAATCCACGGAGGCACTTTTTGGAATTAATAAGAATTTTTGGCGAAAGAATTAGTACCAGGGGCCCATGGCCTGTCCACGAGACAGGGGGCGCCCCCCCTAGGGCGCGGCCCCCTATCTCGTGGGCCCCCTGGACCTCCTCCGACCTCAACTCCAACACCATATATTCCGTCTCGGGGAGAAAAAATCAGAGAGAAAGTTTCATCGCGTTTCATGACACGGAGCCGCCACCAAGCCCTAATCTCTCTTGGGAGGGCTGATCTGGAGTCCGTTCGGGGCTCTGGAGAGGGGGATTCGTCGTTGTCGTCATCATCAACCATCCTCCAACACCAATTTGATGATGCTCAACACCGTGCGTGAGTAATTCCATCGTAGGCTTGCTGGACGGTGATGGGTTGGATGAGATTTACCATGTAATCAAGTTAGTTTTGTTAGGGTTTGATCCCTAGTATCCACTATGTTCTGAGATTGATGTTGCTATGACTTTGCTATGCTTAATGCTTGTCACTAGGGCCCGAGTGCCATGATTTCAGATCTGAACCTATTATGTTTTCATGAATATATGTGTGTTCTTGATCCTATCTTGCAAGTCTATAGTCACCTATTATGTGTTATGATCCGACAACCCCGAAGGGACATAATCGGGATACTTCTCGGTGATGACCGTAGTTTGAGGAGTTCATGTATTCACTATGTGCTAATGCTTTGTTCCGGTTCTCTATTAAAAGGAGGCCTTAATATCCCTTAGTTTCCGTAAGGACCCCGCTTCCACGGGAGGGTAGGACAAAAGATGTCATGCAAGTTCTTTTCCATAAGCACGTGTGACTATTTACGGAATACATGCCTACATTACATTGATGAATTGGAGCTAGTTCTATATCACCCTATGTTATAACTATTACATGAGGAATCGCATCCGGCATAATTATCCATCACTGATCCATTGCCTACGAGATTTTCACATATTATTCTCCGCTTATTTACTTTTCTGTTGCTACTGTTTCAACTACTACAAAAACCCAAAAACATTTATCTTTACTTTTGCTACCGCTACTATTATTATCATACCACTTTTGCTACTAAACACTTTGCTGCAGATACTAAGTTATCCAGGTGTGGTTGAATTGACAACTCAACTGCTAATACTCAAGAATATTCTTTGGCTCCCCTTGTGTCGAATCAATAAATTTGGGTTGAATACTCTACCCTCAAAAGTTGTTGCGATCCACTATACTTGTGGGTCATCAAGACTAATTTCCGGCGCCGTTGCCGGGGAGCATAGCTCTATTCTCTGTGTCACTTGGGATTTATATCTGTTGATCACTATGAAGAACTTGAAAGACGATTGAACTACTATTTTTCCCTCAACTACGAGGGGAGGTAAGGAACTGCCATCTAGCTCTGCACTAGATTCTCCTTTCGTTGTTAATAGGCTTGCGACACCTAAACCTGCTATTGCTATGAATTCTGATATGTCGCATATTATTGATGATGCCACTTCTGCTATGCATGATGAAACTACTTTTGTGCTTGATACTACTTTGCCATTAGGTGAATTTCTTGATGAATAACTTGCTAGATTTAGGGGGAATGAAATTACTGAAGATCCTATTACTGATGATAGTGATGATGAAGGTCCCCCCAATGATTATGTATTACCTGTTGTTCCTAAGGGTTATGTTATGAATGAAAAAGCTGCTTTGGAAATTCTTGCTTGCAATGATAGAAATGATCTTAAGAAATTATTAGCTAAATGGAAGCAGCAGTCTCTTAATGCTAGAATGAAACCTGATCCTGCTTTTGCTACTTCACCTATCTGTGTTACTGATAAGGATTATGAATTCTCTGTTGATCCTGATATTATTACTTTAGTTCAATCTGATCCTTTTTATAGCCTTGAATCTGAAACTGTTGTGGAACATCTTACCAAGTTGAATGATATAGCTACCCTGTTTACTAATGATGAGAAGTCTCACTATTTATATATCCTTAAGATATTTCCGTTCTCATTAAAGGGTGATGCTAAGACTTGGTATAATTCTCTTGCTCCTGGTTGTGTGTGTAGTCCCCAGGATATGATTTATTACTTCTCTGCTAAATATTTCCCTGCTCATAAGAAACAAGCTGCCTTGCAGGAAATATATAATTTTGTGTAAATCAAAGAAGAGAGTCTCCCACAAGCTTGGGGAGGCTTCTCCGGTTACTTAATGCTTTGCCTGATCATCCTCTTAAGAAAAATGAAATACTTGATATCTTTTATAATGGACTAACCGATGCTTCCAAGGACTACTTGGATAGTTGTGCTGGTTGTGTTTTCAGGGAAAGGACAGTCGACGAAGCTGAAATACTATTGAATAATATGTTGACTAATGAAAATGATTGGACTCTTCCTGAGCCAGTTCCTGAAGTAACTCCTGAACTAATTGAGCCAACTCCCGAGCCTATTCCTAAACCCACTCCAAGAAGAGAGGTGTTTTATTTCTCAGTGTTGAAGATATGCAAGAGGCAAAGAAATCAAGGAAAGAAAAAGGCATTAAAGCTGAAGATGTTAAGAATTTACCTCCTATTTAAGAAATACATGGTCTTAATTTACCGCCTGAAGAGCCACATTGTCTTGATAACCCGACACGGGTAGTAAAGGTAAATTCTCTCTATAGATATGATAAAGTTGAAATACCCTCTACTAAATTTCATAGCCCATGCTTAGATGAATTTGATGACTTTATGGCTAGACAAGAAAGTTTTAATGCTTATGTTGGTAGAGAGTTAAAGAATAATGCTTTTGAGATAGGACGCGTAGGTGATAATCTGGCTAGAGTTAAAGATGAACTTCACCGCGTTAGCAAATATGCTTCTATGGTTGCTACTCAAGCTGAGCAAGTACTCAAAGCTCAAAATGATTTGCTTGATGAATTGAATAATAAAAATGACTTTGCTGTTAGAGTGGCTACTAGAACTGGTAGAATGACTCAGGAACCTTTGTATCCTGAAGGCCACCCTAAGAGAATCGAGCAAGATTCTCAGAGAAATAATTTAGAGGCACCTAGTTCTTCTAAAAAGAAGAAGAAGAAAAACGAAAGAACTTTGCATGCTTCTAGTGAACCTACTGTAGACACACCTAAGAATCCCAAACACAATCAGGTGATGAACATGAACCTAGTGATAATGTTAATGATAATGTTCATGTTGATGCTCAACCTAGCAAAGACAATGATGTAGAAATTGAACCTGCTATAGATCTTGATAACCCACAATCAAAGAATCAACGTTATGATAAGAGAGATTTTGTCGCTAGGAAGCACGGTAAAGAAAGAGAACCATGGGTTCAGAAACCCATGCCCTTTCCTCCTAAACCATCCAAGTCAAAGGATGATGAGGATTTTGAGCGCTTTGCTGAAATGATTAGACCTATTTTCTTACGTATGCGCTTAACTGATATGCTGAAAGTAAATCCTTATGCTAAGTATATGAAGGATATCATCACAAATAAAAGAAAGATACCGGAAGCTGAAATTTCCACCATGCTTGCTAATTACACTTTTAAAGGCGGAATACCAAAGAAACTTGGAGATCCGGGTGTTCCAACTATACCATGCTCTATTAAAAGAAATTATGTTAGAACTGCTTTATGTGATCTTGGAGCCGGTGTTAGTGTTATGCCTCTCTCTTTATATCGTAGACTTGAATTGAATAAGTTAACACCTACTGAAATATCTTTGCAAATGGCTGATAAATCAACTGCTATACCTGTCGATATTTGTGAGGATGTGCCTGTTGTGGTTGCAAATGTCACTATCTTAACGGACTTTGTTATTCTTGATATTCCTGAGGACGATAGTATGTCTATTATCCTTGGTAGACCTTTTCTTAATACTGCAGGGGCTGTTATTGATTGCAACAAAGGCAATGTCACTTTTCATGTTAATGGTAATGAGCATACGGTACACTTTCCGAGGAAACAATCTCAAGTTCATAGCATCAATTCTATTGAAAAAGTTCCAACTATCATTTTTGGACGTTTTGAATTTCCTCTCCCTACTGTCAAGAAAAAGTATGATATTCTTATTGTTGGGGATTTTCATATCCCCGTTGAGGTAACTTAGTGTTATTCGAAATTTCTCCGGTTTCGTCTTATTCGGAATGAGCCTGTTAACAAGACTTGATCAACCTTGTTAGTGGATTCATTTTGATGATCACGAGATGGATGAAACTAGAAGGCACAACCTTCTGTACCCTCTCTTTACTTTCTATTATTTAGAATAAATAAAGCAAAAATAGTATTATCTATCTGTTTTTTGAATTATTCGTGCATTAAAAAATAGTCCAAAAATAAAAGTGATCCAAATGCCCTGCAAATTTAGTATGATTTTTTCTGGAATATTTGAGGATTTTAGGCACTGAAAAACACTGCAGGGGGGCAAGCACTAGGCCACGAGAGAGGAGGGCGCCCCCCCTGTAGGGCGCGCCCCCTGTCTCGTGGGCCCCTGGTGGCTCCCCTGCACTTATGCCAGCACCCACACACTTCATCTTCTACCCAAAAAAATCCCCATCCAGCTCAAGCACGAGTTCTAGCTCGTTTTGCTGCGATTTTCGATCTCTTAGCTCAAAGCTCCATTCGCAAAACTTCTTTGGGAGATTGTTGCTTGGTATGTGACTCCTCCATTGGTCCAATTAGTTTTTGTTCTAGTGCTTTATTCATGGCCAATTTTTTCTGCATAGGTGACCATGTTCTTGAGCTTGCATGTTAAATTTTTTGAGGTCCCAAGCAATTCCAATGCATGATATAGGCTCTAGGCACTTGTAGGAGTAGTTGCTATCAATCTTGTTTAGTTTTATCCACTTTTGTTTTGAAGTTACTAAAATTTCAGAAATTTTCAGAAAAAGAAATATGCTTAGAAGAATGTACCAAGGAGGTTCCTTGGCAAAGAAAGGGCCAAGGATTGCTATACGTGAACATGATGTTAATTTGCCAAGGGACGCAAATGTACGGGCTTGTGAGTGGCCATCCGATGATTTTATGGTCGAAGCAGGCTTCAAGGAGGAATTTGACGCATATGTGCGTAATGCTGAGCTGGAGGACTTCTTACAAGATAAGTGTCCTCAATATTATCAATTGACTGATTCCTTTGTGCGGAGGTTCGAATATATTTCTGCGCGTAATTCTCCCAGTGTTATGTTTGATATTTATGATACATCTTATACATGGATTTAGAGGATTTCACAACTGCTTTAAAACTCCTGCAGTGGGGTAATGTTAATGATCCTCCCAAATCTGAAGTTAGAGATTTTCTTGCTAGTATTACTGTGGGAGAATCTAGGGACGTAACACAAGCTACCATAGGGAGCATTCATTTTCCTGCTATACATTACTTTGCTCTCTTTATTGGTAGATGCATTAACGGTAAGGACGAAGCATGTCACATGTGTGCCTCTGATCTTTGTGTCCTCAAGAGTGCTGTGTCAGGTTATAGAGGTTATAACTTGGGGGCAATAGTTGCACGTAGGTTGCAGAATAATAGTAGAAGGGGAGATTTCTTTGGACGAATTTATGCAACCCGTGTAGCTAATTTTCTTAATATAGCTCCATGAGAGGGGGATATGATTGTACCTCCTATTTATTTGGATAAAGAAGCTATGTTTGATCATCATTTCCTTCAGAGGAATGAACAATTCCTCCATTATTGACTAACCTATAACAGACGCAACATCGTCCCTGTTACTCTTCCTGCTCCCTACCTTTTTGATTATCAGGCAAAAGGAAGATATGTTGTCACCAGGGAAGAAGCAACTGAATATGAGAGAGGAATGGAGGCAGCTCGCCAACATGCTGCTGCTCAGGAGGCGGTCACCTCTTCATCTCAGTACTACCCCAGTTTCACTTATGGATATCAGCCAGGCGGTCATTGGTATTAGACCAACTTAGGCCAAAAGCCTAAGCTTGAGGGAGTGCGTATTTCTCATCGACTTTACATTCATGTTCACACACTAGTCGTCGGTGCTCATACTCTTTCATTGTATTATCCATGTTAGTTTAAATTTCTTTTTCTAGTTTTCTTCTTGTGTGTTTGATAAACCTTAAGAAAAAACCAAAAAAATTAGTTAGTTTAATTTCCATGCTTGTAGTAGAAATTAAAATGAAAACCCAAAAAGATTTCTCGTTCTTCTTTTACTTGTTGGGAGCTTTCCTGTGTAAATAGTTTTATTTTCTTTTCTTTCTTTTGGGGGTCGAGAAGACCATGTTGAAAATGCTTAGTGGCTCTTATATGCATGATTGTTTATTTAATTTAGAGCCCATATTACTTGTCTTCTCTCTTGAGTTGAATGCTTGCAGATTCCAGCTTAGTCCAATGCACATGCACTCTTATTATTATACACATCGTTCGGTCGTGCAAGTGAAAGGCAATAATGATGATATATGATGGACTTATTGGGATGAGAAAAGCTGGTATGAACTCGACCTCTTTTGTTTTTGTAAATATGATGATTCATCGTTCCTGAGTCGGCTATTATGAAGTAAACATATTTGCAATGACATTTAGAGATTATAGTTGCTTGTGCCATGCTTGATTAGCTATGAGTTATAATGGTTTACCTTGCGTGCCAACATGCTATTAGAATGATTATGATGTGGTATGATGGGACGGTATCCTCCTTTGAATGAATTAAGTGACTCGACTTGGCACATGTTCACGCATGTAGTTGAATCAAATCAACATAGCCTTCATGACATTTATGTTCATGGTAGATTATATCCTGCTCATGCTTGTACTCGGTGTAAATTAATTTTAATGCATGTTTACGACTGTTGTCGCTCTCTCAGTTGGTCGCTTCCCAGTCTTTTGCTAGCCTTCACCTGTACTAAGCGGGAATACTGCTTGTGCATCCAAACTCCTTAAACCCCAAAGTTGTTCCATATGAGTCCACTATACCTTCCTATATGCGGTATTTACCTACCGTTCCAAGTAAATTTGTATGTGCCAAACTCCAAACCTTCAAATGAATATCTATTTTGTATGCTCGAGCAGCTCATGTTTCAACTAGGGCTTCCTATATCTTCCATGCTAGGTGGGTTATTCTCAAGAGGAGTGGACTCCGCTCCTCATTCACGAGAAAGGGCCGGTAACCGAGATGCCCAGCCCCATGATCCAAAAAGATCAAAGCAAATCAAAATAATTAAACAAAACTCCCCTAAGGCTGTTGTATGTTGGAGGCACTCGTTGTTTCGAGCAAGCCATGGATTGATGCTTGTTGGTGGTTGGGGAGTATAAACCTTTACCATTCTGTTTGGGAACAGCCTATAATGCATGTAGTATGGAAGATACAGCCATCTCATAGTTGTTGCGTTGACAGCGAAAGTATGCCGCTCAAAATGTTATTCAATCTCTATTTTAAAATCGAGCTCTGGCACCTCTAAAAATCCCTACTTCCCTCTGCGAAGGGCCTATCTATTTACTTATATGTTGAGTCATCACCCTTCTTATTAAAAAGCACCCGCTGGAGAGCACACTGTCATTTGCATTCATTATTATTGGTTTATATTGGGTATGACTTGACTGGATCTCTTTTACCATGAATTACAATGTTTAGTCAGTCCTTGATCTTTAAAGGTGCTCTACATTTATGTTTTGCGGTCTCAGAAAGGGCTAGCGAGATACCATTTTGTTACATCATGTTATGATTATTTTGAGAAAGTGTTGTCATCCGAGTTTTATTATTATGGCTCGCTAGCTGATTATGTTATTGATATGAGTAATTGTGAGACCTATGTGTTACTGTTAGTATGGTTAGTTCGTAATATTTGCTGAAACTTGAATGCTGGCTTTTCATGTTACAACAACAAGACCAAACAGAGTTTGTAAAAGTTTTTATTTATCACTTTTAGTTTATCAACTGAATTGCTTGAGGACAAGCAAAGGTTTAAGCTTGGGGGAGTTGATACGTCTCCAACGTATCTACTTTTCCAAACACTTTTGCCCTTTTTTTGGACTCTAACTTGCATGATTTGAATGAAACTAACCCGGATTGACGTTGTTTTCAGCAGAACTACCATGATGTTGTTTTATGTGTAGAAAAGAAAAGTTCTCGGAATGTCCTGGAAATCCATGGAGGCACTTTTTGGAATTAATAAGAATTTTTGGCGAAAGAATTAGTGCCAGGGGGCCCACGTCCTGTCCACGAGACAGGGGGCGCCCCCAGGGCGCGGCCCCCTATCTCGTGGGCCCCCTGGACCTCCTCTGACCTCAACTCCAACTCCATATATTCCGTCTCGGGGAGAAAAAAATCAGAGAGAAAGTTTCATCGTGTTTCACGACACGGAGCCGCCGCCAAGCCCTAATCTCTCTCGGGAGGGCTGATCTGGAGTCCGTTCGGGGCTCCGGAGAGGGGGATTCGTCGCTGTCGTCATCATCAACCATCCTCCATCACCAATTTCATGATGTTCACCGCCGTGCGTGAGTAATTCCATCATAGGCTTGCTGGACAGTGATGGGTTGGATGATATTTACCATGTAATCAAGTTAGTTTTGTTAGGGTTTGATCCCTAGTATCCACTATGTTCTGAGATTGATGTTGCTATGACTTTGCTATGCTTAATGCTTGTCACTAGGGCCCGAGTGCCATGATTTCAGATCTGAACCTATTATGTTTTCATGAATATATGTGTGTTCTTGATCCTATCTTGCAAGTCTATAGTCACCTATTATGTGTTATGATCCGACAACCCCGAAGTGACAATAATCGGGATACTTCTCGGTGATGACCGTAGTTTGAGGAGTTCATGTATTCACTATGTGCTAATGCTTTGTTCCGGTTCTCTATTAAAAGGAGGCCTTAATATCCCTTAGTTTCCGTAAGGACCCCGCTTCCACGGGAGGGTAGGACAAAAGATGTCATGCAAGTTCTTTTCCATAAGCACGTGTGACTATTTACGGAATACATGCCTACATTACATTGATGAATTGGAGCTAGTTCTATATCACCCTATGTTATAACTATTACATGAGGAATCGCATGCATCGGGCATAATTATCCATCACTGATCCATTGCCTACGAGCTTTTCACATATTGTTCTTCGCTTATTTACTTTTATGTTGCTACTGTTACAATTACTACAAAAACCCAAAAACATTTATCTTTACTTTTGCTACCGCTACTATTATTATCATACCACTTTTGCTACTAAACACTTTGTTGCAGATACTAAGTTATCCAGGTGTGGTTGAATTGACAACTCAACTGCTAATACTCAAGAATATTCTTTGGCTCCCCTTGTGTCGAATCAATAAATTTGGGTTGAATACTCTACCCTCGAAAGCTGTTGCGATCCCCTATACTTGTGGGTTATCAGCGCGCTTTGTCTGTTACAGCCTTCTGGCCTGATTGCCTGGTTATCGGAAACACCGTCGATATTGTCAATAGGTGGAGTACATAACACTTTTCAGCCCTTGACCGAAGAGGGAGAAGCCGACTATCGGTTAAGACGCGTTTAAAGTTCGGGTGAACACATATATGATATAAGTACTTCCGTACATAGAATCATTATACATAAAATTCTTTTACCCAAGTCACTTGGGGGCTCTTAAATTTATATGAGCCGTTTTATAGTAAGTGTTCTTCTTCTTAGTCGTCGCAAAGTTTTTTTGTTATTATTTATCACTCCTTTTTTTGACACGAGTGTGTGGTCACTAGCCGGGGAGCCTAATTTCTCTCTCAAAGCCGCTAGAGTTTAGTTTGCTAAACTGGCTAACGAGAAGTATTCCGCCTTCGGGATAGGAGGTTGAAACCGTAGGCTGACCCGCTTGAAGTCTTGAGATAGGATGTGTCATGTTAAAGCACGACAGAAGCACCTTTTTTTTCTAAGACCAATTTTCGATTTGGCACCAAACACTTGATCTAGTTCGGACGTCCAGTTTTTACTGAAGTTTTTTGGTTTTCCAAGCCTATGGCACTTTTAAACTATTTGTGTGTTTCCAGCATAAGTCTCGCAGTGCAACATCAGACACCTTTAGAGATTCGGCAAAAACATTCTCGGACACTGTTATATATGCATTGGTTTCGAATTGTGTCTTCGGTAAATAGTTGGGTTGCCCGGCTCCCGTGCTTGCCTCCTACGTTCCGCTTTGTTCAGTTAGGTGTGCAAACAGAGAACCACTACGATTGTGCTTCCAGCTTGCATGGTTAAGCACCTCAGTGGAGAAAGCCGAAAACTGACTATCATAATAAGCGTAAACTGGTCAGTGACCCGATGACTATGTTAAATGACGGGCCGTTCATAACATTGGCCGAAGTGTTTACGGCTTGACCTCGAATGTCGCCGAACACTAACCGGGGGCTCATAGCTAGCTTCCCCAGTTTAAAGCTCCTATGACTAAGCGAAAGTTATAAAGCCCGCATATCTGATTGCCTCGTTTCCGCTAACACAACCGCCTTCGGGCACCGAGACGTTGGCTAAGGGTTGTTTTGTTATTGTGGAAACACCCTGCGTAGTATCTACCAAGGGGTAGAAGCCAACGATGGGCCACTTTCAACAGATAAACGGTCTCAATGGAGTCAAAATAATGATGTAAAGTACTTGGATACATAGAATCATTACACATTATCTGTGATTTTACTCTGGATATCGATCCTTAATTCGGCTACCCGTGCCCACACTTAGGCTCGGGGGCTACTGGGCTTTGCGCTCATTATTTACAAATATTAAAGGGGTACATCGATCCCCTGATCTGGTGTTGCCACCCGACTAGTGTCTCGGGGGCTACTGCATTGCCTATTCAATGCAGGAAATTCAAAGGGCTCAGTGTTCGGCTTGATCGAACTATGGAAAGCGCGTCTTCAGACAACAATAAGTACCATCTGTACCTATTTGGCGTCAAGCTAATATACTGTGGCAACTTCTCAAGACCCTCTCTCAAGGGCCCGTTCGCCGATCACTATTATCTTTAATATGTTACATTGCGTTTTTATTCCTATGTATGCTGCCGAGCTAGGAGTTGATCCTCAGGCCGATTTCGCGCATCGACCTGAGTCTCAGGGGCTACAGGGAACAGCGGTTTCACGTTTTCCTTCAGGTGCATCTCGGTTTTTAGACTGATACACACCTTGAGGGCTACTGGATATACATATACTGGCTATATACCTCGGTAGAGAATAAACTGCACGAGTTAAATATATTCACAAAAATCAGCCCACGGTCGGGGTGGTGCACCACCTTGAAAGCAGTCCGGCATAAAGCTCGGGCGCCAGCGGCTAGCTCCATAGAGGGCATTTCCGGCATTAAGCTCGGCTAAACTCCTTCAACTTTTTTGAACCAAGATGATCTATGACATCTCGGATACAGTCTGGCGTTGGAGCTTGGACACAGTCTGGCGTTGGAGCTCGGATACATTTCGGCGTTGGAGCTCGGAAGCAGTCCGGCATTGGTGCTTGACTGCAAAAGATACCTCGAATGTAGTCCAGCGTTGGAGCTCGGACGCAAGAGGACATTGCCTCCCGGGAACAACTTCAAACCCGAGGTGTGGCATAAAAATAACAAGGCATTGATAAAGGCCGGAAACTTAAAGGGGCTCCTCGGATTCCCGACGTGTAAACTCTTCGGATGCACTTCAGTGATCCTCAAGATCGAAGATGAGAAGATTTGTTGAACCTGTTTTCAAGACCGATGACCGAAGATGAAGAACAGTTCAAAAGAATTGAGGAGCGTCCCTAACTTGAAGACCGGTTCAGGGGCTACTGACGGTGTCCTGGACTAGGGGGTACTCATCACGTCGTCTCCCGATCAGTTGGATTGGGTCGAGGACCTCCATAGCCGTATACTCATGGGCTAGTCCGGACAGCTGTCGCGTACAAGGAAGGTTCCGCAAGACTTGGCAATCAAGACAAGGACTCCTCCCCCACTGGCGTATTCGGCTAGGACTCTTGTTATCCTAGCCTTTGGTGCATTATATAAACCAGGGCCAGGCTAGTCGATAGAAGAGATACACAATCATAATCATAGGCTAGCTTCTAGGGTTTAGCCTCCACGATCTCATGGTAGATCAACTCTTGTAATACTCATATCATCAAGATCAATCAAGCAGGAAGTAGGGTATTACCTCCATAGAGAGAGCCCAAACCTGGGTAAACATTGTGTCCCCTGTCTCCTGTTACCATCGATCATAGACACACAGTTCGGGACCCCTACCCGAGATCCGCCGGTTTTTACACCAACACCCCCTAATCCAGGACTCCCTCAACGGGTTCAGCTGTGGGCACAGCACAAGAAGCCCAACACATACGCAAAGCACGCACAACACACACACGCCGGTGGCGAGGTAGAGAGGATCTAATCCAGCTCCGGTGGTGGAAGGGGAAGCGGCGGAGCCATCCGGAGAGTCATCTCGCGAAGCTGGGTGATGATGGAGGTGATGGCGTGTCTCTCCCTGGGGCGGCTAAGCGGCCGCCAAAGTTGCAAGTAACCAGACCATTTGAACAGAGCGTCAGTAGCGCGACGAAGAGGGATACGCTGAATCACAAGCTTATTCCTAACAGTCCACAGTGTCCAGGCTAGCACAACGATGGTCAACCACCTAATGTGGCGAGACGAGGGTGGTAACACCTGGAGTTCGGCGAAGAGAGCGGGGAATTTGTTATGGTCCCAGCTTCCACCCACTATTTCATGGAAACAGCTCCAGAGGAACTGCACGGACACGCAAGTGAAGAAGATATTGTTCGAATCCTCATCAGGTCCGCAGAGCGGGCAATGCCCATCACCAGGGCCATTGCGTTTCAGGACCTCCAAGCCGGACGGGAGGCGGCCGCGAATCCATTGCCAGAAGAAGATCCTAATCTTCAAGGGGAGCCGGATCTCCCAAATGGTGGTGAGAGCCTTAGGCCCCGGCAAGGGGGGCTATGGCCTGGTAGAGAGATTTCGTGGAGAATTGACCAGATGGCTCTAGGCGCCACCTGGTGCGGTCATCTCCCATATCAATATTAGGCTCGTGCAGAGCGATGCAGTCGAGCAAGTCATGCCAATCAATGTTCTTCGCCAGTCCAAATGGTCTCCGAAACGCGAGTTGCCTTAGTCAATAAGGGCCATCATGACAGAAATCACGGATCTACCGCAATGGTGAACAGGTTAGGAAACCGATCCGCGAAGGGGACATCCCCAGCCCGTCTATCGAACTAGAAGAGCGTGGCAGTGCCAGATCCAACCGCCTCAAGGTCCCGAAGCGGAGGACTGGGAGGAGCTGAATGATGGATTGCCAGAACTGGGAGCCACTGGACCGCTGGCAGAAGGTGAGTGGCTGGCCACGGAGGTATTTTTGTTGGATGATGCGAAGCCATAGGCCACCCTCTCCATTTGCAATCCGCCAAATCCATTGAGTCAGGAGGGCAATGTTCATGCGTTTGGAGGACATGATCCCGAGTCCGCCCTTTTCGCGAGGTTTACAGATCTCCGTCCACCGAACCATGTGGTACTTCTGCTTATCGCCCTTGCCAACCTAGAAGAAGCACCTCTAAACTCTGGCAATCTCATGGTGCAGAGTCTCAGGCAGGCTGTAGAAGCACATAATGAATAGGAGCAGGCTGGATAGGGACGAGTTAATGAGCACAGTCCGGGCTGTTTTAGAGAGCCATCGCCCCTGCCAAGGTTCAATGCGATGCTGGAGCTTGCCCACCGTAGGGTGCAGCTCGGCCACCGTGAGCCTTGTGTCACTAATGGGCATCCCCAAATAAGTCGTGCGGAAGCTCCCGAGCTAACAGTTAAGATGGTCTGCGATGCTCTGTCGTTCGTCTTGGGAATATCCCAAGACCATCACCGCCTTCTTATTGAAGTTGACCCTGAGGCCAGACATCTGCTAAAAGTAGAGCAGGAGGAACTTCAAGCTCATGATGTCACTCGCAGAGCCTTCCACCATGATAATGGTGTCATCCACATATTGGAGGAGGGAAATCCCATTCCCACCTACTAGATGCGGGACTATGCCCTTGATATGACCTGCAGCTTGGCCTTATCTAAGATGGCAGCTGGCGCATCCACAACCATGTTGAAGAGGAACAGGAAGAAAGGATCGCCCTCACGAACCCCATAGAATGTGGGCAAGTATGGTCCAATCTCGTCCATTATGTTAATCGCGGTTCAGCTCGAGGAGACCATTTGCATCACAAGGGTCACCCATATGTCGTCGAAGCCCTTCTGAAGCAAGCATTCCCGAAGGAAGGGCCAGCTGACCGTGTCATATGCCTTGTAGAAGTCAAGTTTCAGGAAGACCGCTTTGAGGTGTTTGTTGTGTACCTCATGGAGTGCTTTGTGAAACACTAGGACTCCGTCAAGGATATAATAGCCCTGAATAAATGCCGACTGATCAGGGTGAGTGATACGGTCAGCTATGGGGGCCACCCTAATGCCGTACCCCTTCGCAAGGATGCGGAAGATGACATTGGTCACCGTAATCGGGCGAAATCGGCAGATATCCAAAGCTCCAGATATTTTGGGGATGAGGGTTATTATCCCGAAGTTAAGCCTGGTGAGGTCGATGGATCCTACAAAGAACTCCTCAAAAAGAGCCATCACCTCTGGCTTAATTACCTCCCAGAAGGTCTGGAAGAACTTCACCAGGAGGCCATCCGGGCCAAGGGCCGAAGATGGATTCATGTGAAGGAAATATGCCCTAGAGGCAATAATAAAGTTATTATTTATTTCCTCATATCATGATAAATGTTTATTATTCATGCTAGAATTGTATTAACCGGAAACATAATACATGTGTGAATACATAGACAAAATTATAGTCACTAGTATGCCTCTACTTGACTAGCTCATTAATCAAAGATGGTTATGTTTCCTAACCATAGACATGTGTTGTCATTTGATTAGTGGGATCACATCATTAGAAGAATGATGTGATTGACATGACCCATTCCATTAGCCTAGCACTTGATCATTTAGTATACTGCTATTGCTTTCTTCATGACTTATACAAAGTTCCTGCAACTATGAGATTGTGCAACTCCCGTTTACCGGAAGAACACTTTGTGTGCTACCAAACGTCACAATGTAACTGGGTGATTATAAAGGTGCTCTACAGGTGTTTCCAAAGGTACATGTTGGGTTGGTATAAATCGAGATTAGGATTTGTCACTCCGATTGTTGGAGAGGTATCTCTGGGCCCTCTCGGTAATACTAATCACCTAAGCCTTGCAAGCATGTAACTAATAAGTTAGTTATGAGATGATGTATTACGGAACGAGTAAAGAGACTTGCCGGTAACGAGATTGAACTAGGTATTGGATACCGACGATCAAATCTCAGGCAAGTAACATACCGATGACAAAGGGAACAAAGTATGTTGTTATGTGGTTTGACCGATAAAGATCTTCGTAGAATATGTAGGAACCAATATGGGCATCCAGGTCCCGCTATTGGTTATTGACCGAGAATGGTTCTAGGTCATGTCTACATAGTTCTCGAACCCGTAGGGTCCGCACGCTTAACGTTTCGATGACAGTTTTATTATGAGTTTATAAGTTTTGGTGTACCGAAGTTTGTTTGGAGTCCCGGATGTGATCACGGACATGATGAGGAGTCTCGAAATGGTCGAGAAATAAAGATTGATATATTGGACGACTATATTCGGACACCGGAAAGGTTCCGGGTGATTTCGGAGAAAACCGGAGTGCTGGAGGGTTACCGGAACCCCCCCGGAGAGTTAATGGGCCACATGGGCCTTGGTGGGAAGAGAGAGGGGCGGCCAGGAGGGGCCGCGTGCCCCCTCTCCCTCTGGTCCGAATTGGACTAGGAGGGGGGGCGGCGCCCCCCTCTTTCCTTCCCCTCCTCTCCCCCTTCCTTCCCCTCCCAGTAGGAGTAGGAAAGGAGGAGTCCTACTCCTACTAGGAGGAGGACTCCTCCTCCTAGCGTGCCCAACAAGGGCCGGCCGGCCTCCCCCCTCCCTCCTTTATATACGGGGGCAGGGGGCACCCCATAGACACACAAGTTGATCTACGGATCGTTCCTTAGCCGTGTGCGGTGCCCCCTTCCACCATATTCCACCTCGGTCATATCGTCGTGAAGCTTAGGCGAAGCCCTGCGCCGGTAGAACATCAACATCGTCACCACGCCGTCGTGCTGACGGAACTCATCTCCGGAGCTCGGCTGGATCGGAGGCCGGAGATCGTCATCGAGCTGAACGTGTGCTGAACTCGGAGGCCCCGTACGTTCGGTGCTTGGATCGGTCGGATCGTGAAGATGTACGACTACATCAACCGCGTTGTCATAACGCTTCCGCTTACAGTCTACGAGGGTACGTGGACGAACACTCTCCCCTCTTGTTGCTATGCCATCACCATGATCTTGTGTGTGCGTAGGAATTTTTTTGAAATTACTACGTTCCCCAACAGTGGCATCCGAGCCTAGGTTTTATGCGTTGATGTTATATGCACGAGTAGAACACAAGTGAGTTGTGGGCGATACAAGTCATACTGCTTACCAGCATGTCATACTTTGGTTCAGCGGTATTGTGAGATGAAGCGGCCCGGACCGACATTACGCGTACGCTTACGCGAGACTGGTTTCACCGTTACGAGCACTCGTGCTTAAAGGTGGCTGGCGGGTGTCTGTCTCTCTCACTTTAGCTGAATCGAGTGTGGCTACGCCCGGTCCTTGCGAAGGTTAAAACAACACCAACTTGACGAACTATCGTTGTGGTTTTTGATGCATAGGTAAGAATGGTTCTTGCTAAGCCCGTAGCAGCCACGTAAAATTTGCAACAACAAAGTAGAGGACGTCTAACTTGTTTTTACAGGGCATGTTGTGATGTGATATGGTCAAGACGTGATGCTATATTTTATTGTATGAGATGATCATGTTTTGTAACCAAAGTTATCGGCAACTGGCAGGAGCCATATGGTTGTCGCTTTATTGTATGAAATGCAAACGCCCTGTAATTGCTTTACTTTATCACTAAGCGGTAGCGATAGTCGTAGAAGCAATAGATGGCGTGAACGACAACGATGCTACGATGGAGATCAAGGTGTCGCGCCGGTGACGATGGTGATCACGACGGTGCTTCGGAGATGGAGATCACAAGCACAAGATGATGATGGCCATATCATATCACTTATATTGATTGCATGTGATGTTTATCCTTTATGCATCTTATCTTGCTTTGATTGACGGTAGCATTTTAAGATGATCTCTCACTAAAATTATCAAGTAGTGTTCTCCCTGAGTATGCACCGTTGCCAAAGTTCGTCGTGCCGAGACACCACGTGATGATTGGGTGTGATAAGCTCTACGTCCATCTACAACGGGTGCAAGCCAGTTTTGCACACGCAGAATACTCAGGTTAAACTTGACGAGCCTAGGATATGCAGATATGGCCTCGGAACACGGAGACCGAAAGGTTGAGCGTGAATCATATAGTAGATATGATCAACATAATTATGTTCACCATTGAAAACTACTCCATCTCACGTGATGATCGGTTATGGTTTAGTTGATTTGGATCACGTGATCACTTAGATGACTAGAGAGATGTCTGTCTAAGTGGGAGTTCTTAAGTAATATGATTAATTGAACTTAAATTTATCATGAACTTAGTACCTGATAGTATCTTGCTTGTCTATGTTTGTTTGTAGATAGATGGCTCGTGCTGTTGTTCCGTTGAATTTTAATGCGTTCCTTGAGAAAGCAAAGTTGAAAGATGATGGTAGCAATTACACGGACTGGGTCCGTAACCTGAGGATTATCCTCATTGCTGCACAGAAAAGTTACATCCTGGAAGCACCGCTGGGTGCCAGGCCTGCTGCTGATGCAACTGACGACGTTAAGAACGTCTGGCAGAGCAAAGCTGATGACTACTCTATAGTTCAGTGTGCCATGCTTTACGGCTTAGAACCGGGTCTTCAACGACGTTTTGAACGTCATGGAGCATATGAGATGTTCCAGGAGTTGAAGTTAATATTTCAAGAAAATGCCCGGATTGAGAGATATGAAGTCTCCAATAAGTTCTACAGCTGCAAGATGGAGGAGAATAGTTCTGTCAGTGAACACATACTCAGAATGTCTGGGTATAATAATCACTTGATTCAACTGGGAGTTAATCTTCCTGATGATAGTGTCATTGACAGAATTCTCCAATCACTGCCACCAAGCTACAAGAGCTTCGTGATGAACGATAATATGCAAGGGATGAACAAGACTATTCCCGAGCTCTTCGCGATGCTGAAAGCCGCGGAGGTAGAAATCAAGAAGGAGCATCAAGTGTTGATGGTCAACAAGACCACTAGTTTCAAGAAAAAGGGCAAAGGGAAGAAGAAGGGGAACTTCAAAAAGAACGGCAAGCAAGTTGCTGCTCAAGAGAAGAAACCCAAGTATGGACCTAAGCCTGAAACTGAGTGCTTCTACTGCAAGCAGACTGGTCACTGGAAGCGGAACTGCCCCAAGTATTTGGCGGATAAGAAGGATGGCAAAGTGAACAAAGGTATATGTGATATACATGTTATTGATGTGTACCTAACTAGAGCTCGTAGTAGCACCTGGGTATTTGATACTGGTTCTGTTGCTAATATTTGCAACTCGAAATAGGGACTACAGAATAAGCAAGCACTGGCCAAGGACGAGGTGACGATGCGCGTGGGAAACGGTTCCAAAGTCGATGTGATCGCGGTCGGCACGCTACCTCTACATCTACCTTCGGGATTAGTTTTAGACCTGAATAATTGTTATTTGGTGCCAGCGTTGAGCATGAACATTATATCTGGATCTTGTTTGATGCGAGACGGTTATTCATTTAAATCAGAGAATAATGGTTGTTCTATTTATATGAGTAATATCTTTTATGGTCATGCACCCTTGAAGAGTGGTCTATTTTTATTGAATCTCGATAGTAGTGATACACATATTCATAATGTTGAAGCCAAAAGATGCAGAGTTGATAATGATAGTGCAACTTATTTGTGGCACTGCCGTTTAGGTCATATCGGTGTAAAACGCATGAAGAAACTCCATACTGATGGACTTCTGGAATCACTTGATTATGAATCACTTGGTACTTGCGAACCGTGCCTTATGGGCAAGATGAATAAAACACCGTTCTCCGGAACTATGGAGAGAGCAACAGATTTGTTGGAAATCATACATACAGATGTATGTGGTCCGATGAATGTTGAGGCTCGTGGCGGATATCGTTATTTTCTCACCTTCACAGATGATTTGAGCAGATATGGGTATATCTACTTAATGAAGCACAAGTCTGAAACATTTGAAAAGTTCAAAGAATTTCAGAGTGAAGTAGAAAATTATCGTAACAAGAAAATAAAGTTTCTACGATCTGACCGTGGAGGAGAATATTTGAGTTACGAGTTTGGTTTACATTTGAAACAATACGGAATAGTTTCGCAACTCACGCCACCTGGAACACCACAACGAAATGGTGTGTCCGAACATCGTAATCGTACTTTACTTGATATGGTGCGATCTATGATGTCTCTTACCGATTTACCGCTATCGTTTTGGGGTTATGCTTTAGAGACGGCCGCATTCACGTTAAATAGGGCACCATCAAAATCAGTTGAGACGACGCCTTATGAACTGTGGTTTGGCAAGAAACCAAAGTTGTCGTTTCTTAAAGTTTGGGGCTGCGATGCTTGTGTGAAGAAACTTCAACCAGATAAGCTCGAACCCAAATCGGAGAAATGTGTCTTCATAGGATACCCAAAAGAGACTGTTGGGTACACCTTCTATCACAGATCTGAAGGCAAGACATTCGTTGCTAAGAATGGATCCTTTCTAGAGAAGGAGTTTCTCTCGAAAGAAGTGAGTGGGAGGAAAGTGGAACTTGATGAGATAACTGTATCTACTCCCTTATTGGAAGGTAGTTCATCACGAGAACCGGTTCCCGTGACAACTACACCAATTAGTGAGGAAATTAATGATATTGATCATGAAACTTCAGATCAGGTTTCTGCTGAACCTCGTAGGTCTACCAGAGTAAGATCCGCACCAGAGTGGTACGGTAATCCTATTCTGGAAGTCATGTTACTTGACCATGATGAACCTACGAACTATGAGGAAGCGATGATGAGCCCAGATTCTGCAAAATGGCTAGAGGCCATGAAATCTGAGATAGGATCCATGTATGAAAACAAAGTATGGACTTTGGTTGACTTGCCCGATGATCGGCAAGCCATTGAGAATAAATGGATTTTTAAGAAGAAGACTGACGCTGATGGTAATGTTACTATCTATAAAGCTCGACTTGTTGCAAAAGGTTTTCGACAAGTTCAAGGGGTTGACTACGATGAGACTTTCTCACCTGTAGCGATGCTTAAGTCTGTCCGAATCATGTTGGCTATTGTTGCATTTCATGATTATGGAATTTGGCAAATGGATGTCAAGACTGCATTCTTGAATGGATTTCTAGAAGAAGAGTTGTATATGATGCAGCCGGAAGGTTTTGTTGATCCAAAAGGTGCTGACAAAGTGTGCAAGCTCCAGCGTTCCATTTATGGACTGGTGCAAGCATCTCGGAGTTGGAATAAACGCTTTGATAGTGTGATCAAAGCATATGGTTTTATACAGACTTTTGGAGAAGCCTGTATTTACAAGAAAGTGAGTGGGAGCTCTGTAGCATTTCTAGTTTTATATGTTGATGACATATTATTAATTGGAAATGATATAGAATTTCTGGATAGCATAAAGGGATACTTGAATAAAAGTTTTTCAATGAAAGACCTCGGTGAAGCTGCTTATATATTGGGCATCAAAATCTATAGAGATAGATCAAGACGCTTAATAGGACTTTCACAAAGCACATACCTTGACAAAATTTTGAAAAAGTTCAAAATGGATCAGGCAAAGAAATGATTCTTGCCTGTGCTACAAGGTGTGAAGTTGAGTCAAACTCAATGCCCGACCACAGCAGAAGATAGAGAGAAAATGAAAAATGTTCCCTATGCTTCAGCCATAGGCTCTATCATGTATGCAATGCTGTGTACCAGACCTGACGTATGCTTAGCAATAAGCTTGGCAGGAAGGTACCAAAGTAATCCCGGAGTGGATCACTGGACAGCGGTCAAGAACATCCTGAAATACCTGAAAAGGACTAAGGATATGTTTCTCGTATATGGAGGTGACAAAGAGCTAGTCGTAAATGGTTACGTCGATGCAAGCTTTGACACTGATCCGGACGATTCTAAATCGCAAACCGGATACGTGTTTTTATTAAACGGTGGAGCTGTAAGTTGGTGCAGTTCTAAACAAAGCGTCGTGGCGGGATCTACATGTGAAGCGGAATACATAGCTACTTCGGAAGCAGCAAATGAAGGAGTCTGGATGAAGGAGTTCATTTCCGATCTAGGTGTCATACCTAGTGCATCGGGACCAATGAAGATCTTCTGTGACAATACTGGTGCAATTGCCTTGGCAAAGGAATCCAGATTTCACAAGAGGACCAAGCACATCAAGAGACGCTTCAATTCCATTCAGGACCAAGTCCAAGTGGGAGACATAGAGATTTGCAAGATACACACGGATCTGAATGTTGCAGACCCGTTGACTAAGCCTCTCTCACGAGCAAAACATGATCAACACCAAGACTCCATGGGTGTTAGAATCATTACTATGTAATCTAGATTATTGACTCTAGTGCAAGTGGGAGACTGAAGGAAATATGCCCTAGAGGCAATAATAAAGTTATTATTTATTTCCTCATATCATGATAAATGTTTATTATTCATGCTAGAATTGTATTAACCGGAAACATAATACATGTGTGAATACATAGACAAACATAGTGTCACTAGTATGCCTCTACTTGACTAGCTCGTTAATCAAAGATGGTTATGTTTCCTAACCATAGACATGTGTTGTCATTTGATTAGTGGGATCACATCATTAGAAGAATGATGTGATTGACATGACCCATTCCGTTAGCCTAGCACTTGATCATTTAGTATACTGCTATTGCTTTCTTCATGACTTATACAAAGTTCCTGCAACTATGAGATTGTGCAACTCCCGTTTACCGGAAGAACACTTTGTGTGCTACCAAACGTCACAACGTAACTGGGTGATTATAAAGGTGCTCTACAGGTGTTTCTGAAGGTACATGTTGGGTTGGTATAAATCGAGATTAGGATTTGTCACTCCGATTGTCGGAGAGGTATCTCTGGGCCCTCTCGGTAATACTCATCACCTAAGCCTTGCAAGCATGTAACTAATAAGTTAGTTATGAGATGATGTATTACGGAACGAGTAAAGAGACTTGCCGGTAACGAGATTGAACTAGGTATTGGATACCGACGATCAAATCTCGGGCAAGTAACATACCGATGACAAAGGGAACAAAGTATGTTGTTATGCGGTTTGACCGATAAAGATCTTCGTAGAATATGTAGGAACCAATATGGGCATCCAGGTCCCGCTATTGGTTATTGACCGAGAATGGTTCTAGGTCATGTCTACATAGTTCTCGAACCCGTAGGGTCCGCACGCTTAACATTTCGATGACAGTTTTATTATGAGTTTATAAGTTTTGATGTACCGAAGTTTGTTCGGAGTCCCGGATGTGATCATGGACGTGATGAGGAGTCTCGAAATGGTCGAGACATAAATATTGATATATTGGACGACTATATTCGGACACCGGAAAGGTTCCGGGTGATTTCAGAGAAAACCGGAGTGCCGGAGGGTTACC
>NC_041391.1:179853808-179905760 GCF_002162155.2 Triticum dicoccoides
CTCTTTCCTTCCCCTCCTCTCCCCCTTCCTTCCCCTCCTAGTAGGAGTAGGAAAGGAGGAGTCCTAGTCCTACTAGGAGGAGGACTCCTCCTCCTGGCGCTCCCAACAAAGGCCGGCCGGCCTCCCCCCTCCCTCCTTTATATACGGGGGCAGGGGGCACGCCATAGACACACAAGTTGATCTACGGATCGTTCCTTAGCCGTGTGTGGTGCCCCCTTCCACCATATTCCACCTCGGTCATATCGTCGCGAAGCTTAGGCGAAGCCCTGCGCCGGTAGAACATCAACATCATCACCACGCCGTCGTGCTGACGGAACTCATCTCCGGAGCTCGGCTGGATCGGAGGCCGGAGATCGTCATCGAGCTGAACGTGTGCTGAACTCGGAGGCCCCGTACGTTCGGTGCTTGGATCGGTCGGATCGTGAAGACGTACGACTACATCAACCGTGTTGTCATAACGCTTCCGCTTACGGTCTACGTGGGTACATGGACGAACACTCTCCCCTCTCGTTGCTATGCCATCACCATGATCTTGCGTGTGCGTAGGAAATTTTTTGAAATTACTACGTTCCCCAACATCATGCCCTTAATGGCCGCCCACACTTCTGCCTTGGAGAACGGGGCCGTAAGGGGTGCATTGTCTGCAGCTGAGACACATCTATGGGCAGGCCAGATATCTTGCGCGAGGGAAAGCCCTCCCCGATGGGAGGCAGAGAATAGGTCTCTGTAAAAGCTATCTGCATGGGCCTGGATGGCCTTCGGCTGCTGCAGGAGGATCTCTCCGTCCCAAAGGAGCGGGATGGAGTTACGGCGCCTCCGGCCGTTGGCGATGGCCTAGAAGTAGGTGGTATTGGCATTCCCCTTGAGGACCCAATTCTGCGTACCCTGCAAGCGCCAGTAAGCCTCCTCATTCATGTAGATGACCATGAGCTGGTCCTCCAGATCATACCTAAGCATCCATTCCTCGGCCGAGAGGCCCGCGACATCAGCACGGAGATCGAGGGACTGAATGGGGTAGTGAAAAGAAGTAAATGTTCTAGCAATTCCTGAATATACATTTAACTTCATAATAAGGAAACCTAGAAAACAATGTATTTCAAATATTTCTTCACGAAAAGCAAAAAAAAGGAAATGTCTGTTGATAGGATCTGGGATCCTACCAGGTCTAGCTCGTAGGTTAGGGGTGGAAGGGGGCTTGGCGAGGAGGAAGGGTCGCTGGCGCTGGGGCGCCGTCATCACGAGAGAGAGAGAGAGAGAGAGAGAGAGAGAGAGAGAGAGAGAGAGAGAGAGAGAGAGAGAGAGAGAGAGAGAGAGAGAGAGAGGGAGTAGGAAACGGCGGCTAGGGTTAGGTCTCCCGGCTCCCTTCAGGAAGCCGAGCAAATATGATTGCTTCTACCTAATTTCAAATGAGTCCTTACATGAGTTTATTTAATCTCCAGATATGATAACTGGGCTAAGCCCCTGATAACGATAAGATAATTGGGCCAGCCCCCTAACTGTCTGGGTTGTAGTATATGCCGGTCATAACATCTGTGCACCTGATTCGATTTACTAGGCCTTAAGACTCCCATTATATGTGGATAGTGGTTAATTTGAGCATTTAATCTCTCAGTCCAGTTGTATTAATTTTGAGACATAAACAAGGATGGCCTTCAGGACAAACTACTTCAGGTCAGCAGTATACCTATGATGATGGACCTCAGTCTAAGGCCGGGCGGCAGCCTACTTTCCAACAAAAAAGTATAGCTATGATAAACAACACACAAGATTTACAGTACATCAAGATGGATGTAATTTTGGACTTGCCCATACCCATTGAGATATATTCAACAGAATTATTAAAAATGCCACTGATGACAAAAAATACAAAAAAAGTACAATGCCACTAGTGTTTGCGGGTTAATGTAACGTCAATTTCAGAAAGGTGGCGGTAGTGGCCACTTTGATTCACAAGGTTCCAGAAGACCAGAACACACATGGATACGAAAATTGTAGGATTGCAATGTCACACCTTGAATCATGTAGGATTGATTGCACCAAAGGAACCAATATGTTTATTTTTATTTTGAAGAAGTACTAATCAAGGAAATATTCCTATGAAATAGAGTCCGAAATGAGTTTATAGGAAAAATTCATATGGATTACGATTCTAAAATCAAACAACCCATATAGGTAAAATCTAAAAGATTGCAATCCTCCAAAATTCATACAAAAATCCTTCAAATTGAATATGCCCCAAGACTTAAGGCAGGAAAAAAAGAGAGTACATAACCTACTTTATACTGGTGAAGAGTTCATCTTTTTCTGTGAATCAGTCAGGGATGTCTCGGACAATGCGTACGTCGTCCTTTAGATAGTTTATAAAATGATCCACATCAAAGATATCTTCAAATTTACTGAGCAAAAAATAAATGTTGTTAACAATTCAAATACCAATAGAAAACACCATGTATTTAACATAGTCAAATTATGTGATGCTACAACTAAGAGAATTATGACTCTCCATTATTTCCACTATCAATTAGTTCTTTATTCAAAACCCAGTATGGGAGTAAGAAAACTTTAGACTTAAAAAACATGATATTGTAAATTTTCCACTTTATAAAAATTCATATTGAAACTCTAAATGTTATATTCTGTATACTAGTTGTTTTCAGCAGTCACTAATTCTCCAGTGTACCATCATGGAGGATTTGACCTTGATTAGGATATCCTATAAGTCTAACAACAATACAATAATAGTTAAGCATGAAAAATGAACAGTGGCTTTTGCAAGAAGGTATTTTGATCATTCCAGGAGTAGTACAAGAAGAAAATTATCCTTAAGATGAACCCGATACTCATACCAGATGTATATTGGTGTCACATGCCTGCAGAAAAAACTGAATGATTCTGCTAGAATAACTATAGTTCATTTTTGAAACATTCTAGTAGGAAACTATCCTCAGTTAACTGACAATTTCATTAGAATATCTGTGAAGCGAATTACGTATAATAGGACTATCATTTAAAGAACAATATACAAATAGAAGAAGTAACAAGAGAAAGTAGCACTTATGTCTGGTCTTTCCGCAAAACCCGACACGAGAGGCGACACCCTCGAGTCGAGGTGGTAGGAGAGCAGAACAATAGTGGCACTACGGCTGAGAGCCCCCAGGCGGTACTACCGCTGCGTAGCAGTACTGCTGCCTGTGGCTCTTGAGCGGTACTACCGCTGGGGTCCACGGTACTACCGCTAGGATCTAAAAACTCAGGAAGCAAGGAGGGATCCTCTATCGAAGTGGGAAGGCTCTGTGGGTGCAAAGTCGATGTGTATGTGTTGATTCCGCCCTAGCCTTATCAATGTGGACCTCCACTTGATAGTACGGTGACTCCTACAAAACAAGTCCACCAAAACTGAAATGAAAGAGCTACACCTTCTTTGCTTAAAACTCTGAGGGGAAGGAATCGTCTCGTGCCAAAGGATGAATCTCTGAAATACTCAATGCACACAATTAGTCCGCAAAAGCATTGTCATCAATCACCAAAACTACATAGAGAGAGACATGCCTTAACAATCTCCCCCTTTTTGGTGGATTGATAACAACCCGGGATTTGCAGAAAGGTAGGACATGAAAGTAAAACGAATCCCAGAACTACAAAATATAGACGGGCTCCCCCTGAATGTGTGCACCTAATTAGAGGTGCCTTTGGAATGCAAGGCACCACACTAGGATCAACACTCCCCCTATACTTTATAGTCCGACAGCAATAGCAACAAGTAAAGATACATATAGCTTGGATGCGGAAGGGTAGGTGTGAGCAAGGTATATAACAGGATAAGCATGCAACTCACATACTACCAAAGTACTCGACAAGCATAGATAATAAGGGATAAGGTAGCATATGTCTCACACCATATGAACGGGAACTAGGTCTCACAAGAACAAACCAAACCAAAGCAAAAGACGAGAAAGGAGTTTGCGAGAAAGAAAGACAAGGCAAACAAGCCACACAAATAAACACACGCTCGCAAGTCGACAACGACAAATCCCTAGACTCTCTCTCCCTTTGGCATCGAGACACCAAAAAGGCAAAGAGCGCTGCTATGGTTCCAGGTGATAGCAAACTGAGGATCTCTAGCATCACATACCAGCGGGATCGTCTGCACTGCTGTCATCGGTAGGAAACTGCTCGGTGTCTGAATCGGTCCACGGGCAGTGTTGCTGAACCCGCTCCTCCTCATCGGTGATCTTTCCCTCAGAACCGCTGGCAACTGTTGCACCCAACTGACGCATGAGCTCCTTGTGACGGCTCCGGGCCTTCTTCTCAGAGACATGAGCCAGATACTGTCCATGAGACTCCATGCAGAAGAGTTTCTTCATCTTGAACTTGATCTTCTTTGCCCATGAGGGATTCACTCCAGAGGGCTCATAATCTGCATCATCGTCAGCTTCAGCCTCACCCTCTGTCTCCATGTCAGCAGCTCCAGATGGTATCCCACACTTAGGAGCCGGGGTGCCCCAGTTCTCCTTCTTCCTCAGACGCTTGATCTCATGAGAGACTAGCTCTCTCCAGTCTCCAGCACAACATTAGGATAAACGCGTGCCCAAGCCTTCTCAATTAGCAACATGATGAACGGACCATAGATAGGGCACTTGCGCTCAGAGATGGCTGAGATTAGTTCAGAGCACATGACATGAGAGATATCCAACGATTCTCCACTGTTTTCCTCCTTCTCATGTTGGCAACAAGAGAAGCATGTCCACGAGAAAAGAGTGAACCATGTCCAAGTGGCCAATACGAGGGAAGAGAGTCTCTCGGAAGATGCGATGAAGGATGTCCAGAAAAGCAGGCAACTCATAGGTCTCCTTCTGAGTCACGAGGTGAATCTTCAAAGTACAGTAGGGCTAGAGAGCTTGCTTGTGAGTGGAAGTTGCAATGCGATGAGGGCAAAAGCCAACTGGGTTCTCAAGTACTTGATCTTCAATCCCAAGTAACTCCATGAAGGCCTTCCACTTGACAGAAGGCAGCTTGCCATTTGTCATCCAAGTCAGAGTCATTTCCTCATCAGTTCCAAGATTGACCGTGGCATAAAACTGAGCCACCAAATCAGCATCAAAGTCCTTGTTGAATTTCATGATCCTGAGGATGTTCAGCTAAGAACACATCTGAAGGGCTTCGCCAAAGTAAGCAGGATCCTTCTCCATAAGATCAGTGTGGATGAAGCGAACATCAACATAGAGATTCTTCTTTGATTTGGTCACATCAAAGTAGATGGCAAACTGAAAGCGGTTCCGGAACGGGCGGTTGACCAAAGTGGGTTCTTGATCTTCCGCATAGGGGTTGCGGCGACGCCTTTCCTAGAACTCCTTGGCATTCATCTCTATCACAGTCTTGTCCCTAGGCTTCGGCTTGTTAGCGATAGACTTCTTGTGCTGAGATGGAGGTTAAACACTTGAGGATGTAGCTGATACGTCTCCAACATATCTATAATATTTGATTGTTCTATGCTATTATATTACCCGTTTTGGATGTTTATGGGCTTTACTTTACACTTTTATATCATTTTTGGGACTAACCTACTAATCGGAGGCCCAACCCGAATTGTTGTTTTTTTTGCCTATTTCAGTGTTTCGAAGAAAAGGAATATCAAGCGGAGTCCAAACAGGATGAAACCTTCGGGAGCGATCTTTTTGGAACAAATGCAAACCAGGGGACTTGGAGTGGGCGTCAAGAAGTAAATGAGGTGTCCACGAGGGTGCCCGGCACGCCCTAGGGGGCGGGGCACGCCCCCACCCTCGTGGGCCCCTCATGGCTCCACCGACCTACTTCTTCCTCCTATATATATCCACGTACCCTGAGAACATCTAGGAGCACCATGAAAACCTAATTCCACCACCGCAACCTTCTGTATCCGCGAGATCCCATCTTGGAGCCTTCGCCGGCGCTCCGCTGGAGGGGGAATCGACCATGGAAGGCTTCTACATCAACACCATAGCCTCTCCGATGAGTTGTGACTAGTTTACCAAATACTTTCGGGTCCATAGTTATTAGCTAGATGGCTTCTTCTCTCACTTTGAATCTCAATACAAAGTTCTCCTCAATCTTCTTGGAGATCTATTCGATGTAACTCTTTTTGCGGTGTGTTTGTCGAGATCCGATGAATTGTGGGTTTATGATCAAGTTTATCTATGAGAAATATTTGAATCTCCTCTGAATTGTTTTATGTATGATTTGTTATCTTTGCAAGTCTCTTCAAATTATCAGTTTGGTATGGCCTACTAGATTGATCTTTCTTGCAATGGGAGAAGTGCCTAGCTTTGGGTTCAATCTTGCGGTGTCCTTTCCCAGTGGCAGCAGGGGCAGCAAGGCACGTATTGTATTGTTGCCATCAAGGATAAAAATATGGGGTTTATATCATACTGCTTGAGTTTATCCCTCTACATCATGTCATCTTTCTTAATGCGTTACTCTGTTTTTATGAACTTAATACTCTAGATGCATGCTGGATAGCGGTCGATGTGGAGAGAAATAGTAGTAGATGCAGGCATGAGTCGGTCTACTTGTCGCGGACGTGATGCCTATATACATGATCATGCCTAGATATTCTCATAACTATGCACTTTTCTATCAATTGCTCGACAGTAATTTGTTCACCCACCGTAATACTTATGCTATCTTGAGAGAATCCACTAGTGAACCTGTGGCCCCCAGGTCTATCTTTTATCATATAAGTTTCCAATCTACTTTTAATTTGCAATCTTTACTTTTCAATCTATATCATAAAAATACCAAAAATATTTATCTTATCTTATTATCTCTATCAGATCTCACTTTCGCAAGTGGCCATGAAGGGATTGACAACCCCTTTATCGCGTTGATTGCGAGGTTCTTGTTTGTTTGTGTAGGTACGAGGGACTTGTGAGGATCCTCCTACTGGATTGATGCCTTGGTTCTCAAAAACTAAGGGAAATACTTACGCTACTTTGCTGCATTACCCTTTCCTCTTTAAGGGAAAACCAACGCAGTGCTCAAGAGGTAGAAAGAAGGATTTCTGGCGCCGTTGCTGGGGAGGCTTACACCAAGTCAAGTCAAGATTCGACCTCCCACCAACGTGCAATTTCTGGCGCCGTTGCCGGGGAGGTCTTTGCTCAAGTCAAGACATACCAAGTACCCATCACAAACTCATCTCCCTTGCATTACATTATTTGCCATTTGCCTCTCGTTTTCCTCTCCCCCAATTCACCTTTGCCTCTTCTTTGCCCTCCTTCCGTTCGATCTTGTGTTACCATGTGCCCTCTTTTTGCTTGCATCTTCACTTGCTAAAAGTCTATGGATCGTCATCCGCTTGCTAATCTTTTTAAGAGATCCAATTATGATGAACCAATTGCTAGTGAGTTATGTGCACTAGATTATCTTTATGAAGCTTTGCTTGAAATTCCTGAATCTGAAAATTATGATGAAGAAATTTATGAAGAGATTCATGATAACTCCTTGAATAAAAAGCATGATTGCAATGATTTTACTATAAATTTTCTTGATGTCAATTGTGCTAATATTATGCAAAACCCTAAGCTTGGGGATGCTAGTTTTGCTATGTCTACTACTTGTTGCAATGATCATGATTGGGGTGATTCTTCTTACAATCTTAAAAATTTATTTAAACCCCATGATGAAAATGAGATTGATAATAGTGTTTGCAATAATATTGAAAGTGGGTTTGGAAGAGTGTCAACTTTAGATCCCACATATTTGGAGAATGTTCAATCTTATGGTATTCTTGATAAAAGTGGGTTTGGAGAGGTCATGACTTTAGTTAATGTTAATCTCACTATTTTGGAAGAGTGTCAACTTTGCATACATGTGGATAGTGTTAAGAATATGTTTTGTGATAGCTATATTGTTGAATTTGCTTATGATCCTACATGTAATGTTATGAGAGAGGAAAATATGGTCGTAGAAATTTTTATCTTACTAAATTACCTCTCGTCATGTTGAGATTGCTATCGTCTCTTTCTTCCTCCTTGCATATGCTAGTTTTTGCTTGCCTTGCAAATTTGTTTTCTTATAATATGCCTATGCATAGGAAGTATGTTATACTTAGATGTGTTTGTCACATATTTCATGATGCTCTCTTCGCACTTCAATTCTTGTCTTTAATGTGAGCATCATTAAAATTATCAATGCTTAGCTAAAAGGCTTTAAAGAAAAGCGCTTGTTGGGAGACAACCCAATATTTTTCCTTGCTGTTATTCAATAAATAATTCATCTAGCTTCTGTTTAGATGTGGTTTTATGTTTTAATTAGTGTTTGTGCCAAGTAGAACCTATAGGATCATCTTGGGTGATGGTTAATTTGATTCTACTGAAAAACAGAAACTTTTGCACGCACGAGAATAATTTTAATAAATCACAGAAACGTGATTTTGAGTTTATTCTTTTTGAGGTAGATCAATAGACAAATGTCCTAGGACTCTCTATTTTTGTAGGATTTTTAGAGTTCCATAAGTATTCGAAAGTTACAGATTGCTATAGACTGTTCTGTTTTTGACAGATTCTGTTTTTCGTCTGTTGTTTGCTTATTTTGATGCATCTATGGCTAGTATCGGGGGGTATGAACCCTATAGAAGTTGGAATACAGTAGGTTTAACACCAATATGAATAAAGATTGAGTTCATTACAGTACCTTAAGTGGTGGTTTTTCTTTCTTGCACTAACGGAGCTCATGAGATTTCCTGTTGAGTTTTGTGTTGTGAAATTTTCAAGTTTTGGGTAAAGATTTGATGGACTATGGAATAAGGAGTGGAAAGATCCTAAGCTTGGGGATGCCCATGGCACCCAAGATAGTCCAAGGACAACCAAAAGCCTAAGCTTGGGGATGCCCCGGAAGGCATCCCCTCTTTCATCTTCGTTTATCAGTAACTTTACTTGGAGCTATATATTTATTCGCCAGATGATATGTGTTTTGCTTGGAGCGTCTTGTATGATATGAGTCTTTGATTTTTAGTTTACCATAATCATCCTTGATGTACACACATTTTAGGAGAGACAACATGATTTGTAATTTATTAGAATACTCTATGTGCTTCACTTATATCTTTTGAGCTAGATAATTTTGCTCTAGTGCTTCACTTATATTTTTTAGAGCATGGCGGTTGCTTAATTTTGTAGAAATTATTTATCTCTCATGCTTCACTTATATTATTTTGAGAGTCTTTTATAACAGCATGGTATTTTCTATGGTTGTAAAATTGGTCCTAGAATGATGGGTATCCAAGTTCGGTATAATAAAAACTATCGTAGAAAGTGAATTGGATGCTATGAGAAATTTGATGCTTGATAATTGTTTTGAGATATAGAGGTGGTAATGTTAGAGTCATGCTAGTTGGGTAATTTTGAATTTAAGGAATACTTGTGTTAAATTTTGTGACTCCCGTAGCATGCACGTATGGTGAACCGTTATGTGATGAAGTTGGAGCATGATTTATTTATTGATTGTCTTCCTTATGTGTGGAGGTCGGGATCGCGCGATGGTTAACTCCTACCAACCCTTCCCCTAGGAGCATGCGTGTCGTACTTTGTTTTGATTACATGTAGATTTTTGCAATAAGTATATGAGTTCTTTATGACTAATGTTGAGTCCATGGATTATACGCACTCTCATCCTTCCACCATTGCTAGCCTCTCTTGTGCCGTGCAACTTTCGCCGGTACCATACACCCACCATATACCTTCCTCAAAACAGCCACCATACCTACCTATTATGGCATTTCCATAGCCATTCCGAGATATATTGCCATGCAACTTTCCACCATTCCATTTATTATGACACGCTCCATCATTGTCATATTGCTTTTGCATGATCACGTAGTTGACATCGTATTTGTGGCAAAGCCACCTTGATAATTCTTTCATACATGTCACTCTTGATTCATTGCATATCCTGGTACACCGCCGGAGGCATTCATATAGAGTCATATTTTTTTCTAAGTATCAAGTTGTAATTCTTGAGTTGTAAGTAAATAAAAGTGTGATGATCTTCATTATTAGAGCATTGTCCCAAGTGAGGAAAGGATGATGGAGACTATGATTCCCCCACAAGTGGGGATGAGACTCTGGACTTTATAAAAAAAGAGGAAGGCCAAATAAAAAAAGAAGAGAAAGGCCAAATAAAAAATGAGAGAAAAAGAAAGAAGGGACAATGTTACTATCCTTTTACCACACTTGTGCTTCAAAGTAGCACCATGATCTTCATGATAGAGAGTCTCCTATGTTGTCACTTGTTGGGGAACGTAGTAATTTCCAAAAAATTCCTACGCACACGCAAGATCATGGTGATGCATAGCAACGAGAGGGGAGAGTGTAGACCACGTACCCTCGTAGATCAAAAGCGGAAGCATTAGCACAACGCGGTTGATGTAGTCATACGTCTTCACGACCCGACCGATCCAAGTACCAAACGTACGACACCTCCGAGTTCATCACACGTTCAGCTCAATGACGTCCCACGAACTCCGATCCAGCAGAGCTTTGCGGGAGAGTTCCGTCAGCACGACGGCGTGATGACGGTGTCGATGATGCTACTGATGCAGGCTTCACCTAAGCACCACTACGATATTAGCGAGGTGGAATATGGTGGAGGGGGGCACCGCACACGGCTGGGAGAGATCAACAGATAACCTTGTGTGTTTAGAGGTGCCCCCTGCCCCCGTATCTAAAGGAGTGGAGGAGGGGAGGGCCGGCCCTCCTATGGCGCACCCTGGAGGAGTCCTAATCCCACCGGGAGTAGGATTCCCCCCTTCCAAGTAGTAGGAGTAGGATTCAAGGAAAGGGAAAAGAGAAGAGAAGGAAGGAGGGGGCGCAGCCCCTCCCCCTAGTCCAATTCAGACTAGGCCTTGGGGGGCACGCATCCTCCCTTCTCTCTTTCCCCTAAATCCCAATAAGGCCCATATACTCCCCGGTGAATTTCGTAACTCTCCGTACTCCGATAAATACCCGAATCACTTGGAACCTTTCTGATGTCCGAATATAGTCGTCAAATATATCGATCTTTACGTCTCGACCATTTCGAGACTCCTCGTCATGTCCTCGATCTCATCCGGGACACCGAACTACCTTTGGTACATCAAAACACATAACTCATAATATAAATCGTCACCGAACGTTAAGCGTGCAGATCCTATGGGTTCGAGAACTATGTAGACATGACCGAGACACATCTCCGGTCAATAACCAAGAACGGAACATGGATGCTCATATTGGCTCCCACATATTCTACGAAGATCTTTATCAGTCAAACCGCATAACAACATACATTGTTCCCTTTGTCATCGGTATGTTACTTGCCCGAGATTCGATCATCGGTATCTTAATACCTAGTTCAATCTCGTTACCGGCAAGTCTCTTTACTCATTATGTAATGCGTAATCATGCAACTAACTCAATAGTCACATTGCTTGCAAGGCTTATAGTGATGTGCATTACCGAGAGGGCCCAGAGATACCTCTCCGACAATTGGAGTGACAAATCCTAATCTCGAAATACGCCAACTCAAAAAGTACCTTCGGAGACACCTGTAGAGCACCTTTATAATCACACAGTTACGTTGTGACGTTTGGTAGCACACAAAGTGTTCCTTCGGTAAACGGGAGTTCCATAATCTCATAGTCATAGGAAAATGCATAAGTCATGAAGAAAGCAATAGCAACATACTAAACGATCAAGTGCTAAGCTAACAGAATGGGTCAAGTCAATCAGATCATTCTCCTAATGATGTGATCCCGTTAATCAAATGACAACTCTTGTCTATGGTTAGGAAACTTAACCATCTTTGATTAACGAGCTAGTCAAGTAGAGGCATACTAGTGACACTATGTTTGTCTATGTATTCACACATGTATTATGTTTCCGGTTAATACAATTCTAGCATGAATAATAAACATTTATCATGAAATAAGGAAATAAATAATAACTTTATTATTGACTCTAGGGCATATTTCTTCAGTCTCCCACTTGCACTAGAGTCAATAATCTAGTTCACATCACCATGTGATTTAACAATAATATTCACATCTGCATGTGATTAACACCCATAGTTCACATCGTCATGTGACCAACGCCCAAAGGGTTTACTAGAGTCAATAATCTAGTTCACATCGTTATGTGATTAACACCCAAAGAGTACTAAGGTGTGATCATGTTTTGCTCGTGAGAGAAGTTTAGTCAACGGGTCTGTCACATTCAGAGCCGTATGTATTTTGCAAATATTCTATGTCTGCAATGCTCTGCACGGAGCTACTCTAGCTAATTGCTCCCACTTTCAATATGTATCCAGATTGAGAATTAGAGTCATCTGGATTGGTGTAAAAGCTTGCACCGATGTAACTCTTTACGATGATCTCTTTTATCACCTCCATAATCGAGAAACATTTTCTTAGTCCTTTCTAAGGATATTTTTGACCGCTGTCCAGTGATCTACTCCTAGATCAAAATTGTACTCCTTGCCAAATTCAGAGCAATGTATATAATTGGTCTGGTACATAGCATAGCATAGTTTATAAAACCTATGACTATGGCATAGGGAATGGCTTTCATTCTCTTTCTATTTTCTGCCGTCGTCGGGCTTTGAGTCTTACTCAACTTCACACCTAGCAACACAGACAAGAACTCCTTCCTTGATTGTTCCATTTTGAACTACTTCAAAATCTTATCAAGGTATGTACTCATTGAAAAATCTTATCAAGCGTCTTGATCTATCTCTATAGATTTCGATGCTCAATGTGTAAGCAGCTTTACCGAGGTCTTTCTTTGAAAAACTCCTTTCAAACACTCATTTATGCTTTCCAGAAAATTCTACTTTATTTCTGATCAGCAATATGTCATTCACATATACTTATCAGAAAGGCTGCTGTGCTCCCACTCACTTTCCTATAAATACAGGCTTCACCACAAGTCTGTATAAAACTATATGCTTTGATCAACTCATCAAAGCATATATTCCGACTCCGAGATGCTTGCACCAGTCCATGGATGGATCACTGGAGCTTGCACACTTTGTTAGCACCTTTAGGATTAAAAAAACCTTCTAGTTGCATCATATACAACTCTTATTTAATAAATCCATTAAGGAATGCAGTTTTGACATCCATTTGCCAAATTTCATAAAATGTGGCAATTGCTAACATGATTCGGACAGACTTAAGCATCGATACGATTGAGAAAATTTTATTGTATTCAACACCTTGAACTTGTCGAAAAACTTTTTGCGACAAGTCGAGCTTTGTAGATAGTAACACTACTATCAGCGTCTGTCTTCCTCTTGAAGATCCATTTATACAATATGGCTTGCCGATCATCGGGCAACTCCACCAAAGTCCACACTTTGTTCTCATACATGGATCCCATCTTAGATTTCATGGCCTCAAGCCATTTCACGGAATCTGGGCTCATCATCACTTCCTCATAGTTCGTAGGTTCATCATGGTCTAGTAACATGACTTCCAGAACAGGAGTACCGTACCACTCTGGTGCGGAATGTACTTTGGAAGACCTACGAGGTTCTGTAGTAACTTAATCTGAAGTTTCATGATCATCATCATTAGCTTCCTCACTAATTGGTGAAGGAATCACTGGAACTGATTTATGTGATGAACTACTTTCCAATTCGGGAGAAGGTACAATTACCTTATCAAGCTCTACTTTCCTCCCACTCACTTCTTTCGAGAGAAACTCCTTCTCTAGAAAGGATCCATCTTAGCAACGTATATCTTGCCTTCGGTTCTATGATAGAAGGTGTACCCAACAGTTTCCTTTGGGTATTCTATGAAGATGCACTTCTCCGATTTGGGTTTGAGCTTATCAGGTTGAAACTTTTTCACATAAGCATCGCAGCCCCAAACTTTAAGAAACGACAACTTTGGTTTCTTGCCAAACCACAGTTCATAAGGCGTCGTCTCAACGGATTGTGATGGTGGCCTATTTAAAGTGAATGCAGTTGTCTCTAATGCATAACCCCAAAACGACAGTGGTAAATCGGTAAGATACATTATAGATCGCACCATATCCAATAAAGTGCGGTTACGATGTTCGGACTCACCATTACGTTGTGGTGTTCCATGTGGCGTGAGCTGTGGAACTATTCCACATTATTTCTAAATGAAGGCCAAACTCGTAACTCAAATATTCTCCTCTATGATCAGATTGTAGAAACTTTATTTTCTTGTTACGATGATTCTCCACTTCACTCTGAAATTCTTTGAACTTTTCAAATGTTTCAGACTTATGCTTCATTAAGTAGACATAATCATATCTGCTCAAATCATCTGTGAAGGTCAGAAAAATAACGATACCCGCCACGAGCATCAACACTCATTGGACCGCATACATCGGTATGTATTATTTCCAACAAGTCAGTGGCTCGTTCAATTGTTCCGGAGAATGGATTTTTAGACATCTTGCCGAAAAGGCACGGTTCGCAAGCATCAAATGATTCATAATCAAGTGATTACAAAAGTCCATATTTATGGAGTTTCTTCATGCGCTTTACACCGATATGACCCAAACGGCAGTGCCACAAATATGTTGCACTATTATTATCAACTTTGCATCTTTTGGCATCAATATTATGAATATGTGTATCACCATGATCAAGATTCAATAAACCATCAACATTGGGTGTATGACCATAGAAGGTTTTATTCATGTAATCAGAATAACAATTTATTCTCTGTCTTAGATGAATAATCGTATCGCAATAAACATGATCTAATCATATTTATGCTCAACGCAAACACCAAATAACATTTATTTAGGTTCAACACTAATCTCGAAAATATAGGGAGTGTGCGATGATGATCATATCAATCTTGGAATCACTTCCAACACACATCGTCACTTCACCCTCAACTACTCCCGGTTTATTCTGTAACTCCTGTTTCGAGTTACTAGTCTTAGCAACAGAACAAGTATCAAATACCCAGGGGTTACTATAAACACTAGTAAGGTACACATCAATAACCTATATATCAAATATACCCTTGTTCACTTTGCCATCCTTATTATCTACCAAATATTCAGGGCATTTCCACTTCCAGTGACGTTTTCCTTTGCAGTAGAAGCACTCAGTTTCAGGCTTTGGTCCAACTTTGGGCTTCTTCGCGGGACTGACAACTTGCTTGCCATTCTACTTGAAGTTCCCTTTCTTTACCTTTGCCCTTTTCTTGAAACTAGTGGTCTTGTCAATCATCAACACTTGGTGCTCTTTCTTGATTTCTACCTTCATTGATTTCAGCATCACGAAGAGCTCGGGAATCATTTTCGTCATCCCTTGCATACTATAGTTCATCACGAAGTTCCAGTAATTGGTGATGGTGACTTGAGACCTCTGTCAATCACTATCATATCTGGAATATTAACTCCCACTTGATTCAAGCGATTGTAGTACCCAGACAATCTGAGCACATGCTCACTGCTTGAGCTATTCTCCTCCATCTTTTAGCTATAAAACTTGTTAGAGACTTCATATCTCTCAACTCGGGTATTTGCTTGAAATATTAACTTCAACTCCTGGAACATCTCATATGGTCCATGATGTTCAAAACGTCTTTGAAGTCCCGATTCTAAGCCGTTAAGCATGGTGCACTAAACTATCAAGTAGTCATCATATTGAGCTAGCCAAACATTCATAATGTCTGCATCTACTCTTGCAATAGGTCTGTCATCTAGCGGTGCATCAAGGACATATTTCTTCTGTGCAGCAATGAGGATAAACCTCAGATCGTGGGCCCAGTCCGTATCATTGCTACTATCATCTTTCAACTTAGTTTTCTCTAGGAACACATATAAAACATAGGGAAGCAACAACGCGAGCTATTAATATACAACATTATTGCAAAATACTATCAGGACTAAGTTCATGATAAAATAAAGTTCAATTAATCATATTACTTAAGAACTCCCACTTAGATAGACATCTCTTTAATCATCTAAGTGATCATGTGATCCAAATCAACTAAACCATGTCCGATCATCACGTGAGATGGAGTAGTTTTCAATGGTGAACATCACTATGTTGATCATATCTACTATATGATTCATGCTCGACACGGTGTCTAGTGTTTCGAGGCCATATCTGCATATGCTAGCCTCGTCAAGTTTAACCCGAGTATTTTGCGTGTGCAAAACTGGCTTGCACCCGTTGTAGATGAACGTGGAGCTTATCACACCCGATCATCACGTGGTGTCTCGGCACGACGAACTTTGGCAATGGTGCATACTCAGGGAGAACACTTTTACCTTGAAATTTAGTGAGAGATCATCTTATAATGCTACCATCAATCAAAGAAAAATAAGATGCATAAAGGATAAACATCACATGCAATCAATATAAGTGATATGATATGGCCATCATCATCTTGTGCTTGTGATCTCCATCTCCTAAGCACAGTCATGATCACCATCATCACCGGCGCGACACCGTGATCTCCATCATAGCATCGTTGTCGTCTCGCCAACTATTGCTTCTACGACTATCTCTACCGTTTAGTGATAAAGTAAAGCAATTACAGGGCGATTGCATTGCATACAATAAAGCGACAACCATATGGATCCTGCCAGTTACCGATAACTCTGTTACAAAACATGATCATCTCATACAATAAAATTTAGCATCATGTCTTGACCATATCACATCACAACATGCCCAAAAACAAGTTAGACATCCTCTACTTTGTTGTTGCAAGTTTTACGTGGCTGCTACGGGCTAAGCAAGAACTATTCTTACCTACGCATCAAAACTACAACGATAGTTCGTCAAGTTAGTGTTCTTTTAACCTTCTCAAGCACCGGGCGTAGTCACACTCGGTTCAACTAAAGTTGGAGAAACTGACACCCGCCAGCCACCTGTGTGCAAAGCATGTCGGTAGAACCAGTCTCACGTAAGCGTACGCGTAATGTCGGTCCGGGCCGCTTCATCCAACAATACCGCCAAACCAAAGTATGCAATGCTTGTAAGCAGTATGACTTGTATCGCCCACAACTCACTTGTGTTCTACTCGTGCATATAACATCTACGCATAAACCTGGCTCGGATGCCACTGTTGGGGAACGTAGTAATTTCAAAAAAAATCCTACGCACACGCAAGATCATGGTGATGCATAGCAACGAGAGGGGAGAGTGTAGTCCATGTACCCTCGTAGACCGAAAGCGGAAGCATTAGCACAACGCGGTTGATGTAGTCGTACGTCTTCACGATCTCACCGATCCAAGTACTGAACGTACGGCACCTCCGAGTTCAGCACACGTTCAGCTCGATGACGTCCCACGAACTCCGATCCAGCAGAGCTTTGCGGGAGAGTCCCGTCAGCATGATGGCATGATGACGGTGTTGATGATGCTACCGACGCAGGGCTTCGCCTAAGCACCGCTACAATATTACCAAGGTGGAATATGGTGGAGGGGGGCACCTCACATGGCTGAGAGAGATCAACAGATCTAGTTGTGTGTCTAGAAGTGCCCCCTGCCCCCGTATATAAAGGAGTGGAGGAGGGGGAGGGTCGGCCCTCCCATGGCGCGCCCTGGAGGAGTCCTACTCCCACCGGGAGTAGGATTCCCCCCTTCCAAGTAGTAGAAGTAGGAGTCAAGGAAAGGGAAAAGAGAAGAGAAGGAAGGAGGGGGCGCAGCCCCTCCCCCTAGTCCAATTCGGACTAGGCCTTAGGGGGGCGCGCAGCCTCCCCTCTCTCTTTCCCCTAAAGCCCAATAAGGCCCATATACTCCCCGGGAAATTCCCGTAACTCTCTGGTACTCTGATAAATACCCGAATCACTCGGAACCTTTCCGATGTCCGAATGTAGTCTTCCAATATATCAATCTTTACGTCTAGATCATTTCGAGACTCCTCCTCATGTCCCCGATCTCATCTGAGACTCCGAACTACCTTTGGTACATCAAAACACGTAACTCATAATATAAATCGTCACCGAACGTTAAGCGTGCGGACCCTACGGGTTCGAGAACTATGTAGACATGACCGAGACACATCTCCGGTCAATAACCAATAGCGGAACCTGGATGCTCATATTGGCTCCCACATATTATACGAAGATCTTTATCGGTCAAACCGCATAACAACATACGTTGTTCCCTTTGTCCCCGGTATGTTACTTGCCCGAGATTCGATTGTCAATATCTTAATACCTAGTTCAATCTTGTTACCGGCAAGTCTGTTTACTCATTATGCAATGCATCATTCCGCAACTAACTCATTAGTCACATTGCTTGCAAGGCTTATAGTGATGTGCAACAAGAGGTCCCAGAGATACCTCTCCAACAATTGGAGTGACAAATCCTAATCTCAAAATACGCCAACTCAATAAGTACCTTCGAAGACACCTATAAAGCACCTTTATAGCTCTAGTGCATCTGTTGCATGGCAATCCCTACTCACTCACATTGATATCTATTAATGGGCATCTCCATAGCCCGTTTATACGCCTAGTTGATGTGAAACTATCTTCTCCTTTTTGTCTTCTCCACAACCACCATTCTATTCCACATAAAGTGCTATGTCCATGGCTCACGCTCATGTATTATGTGAAGATTGAAAAAGTTTGAAAATACTAAAGTATGAAACAATTGCTTGGCTAAAATCAGGGTTGTGCATGATTTAAATATTTTGTGTGATGAAGATAGAGCATAGCCAGACTATATGATTTTGTAGGGATAGCTTTCTTTGGCCATGTTATTTTGAGAAGACATGATTACTTTGTTAGTATGCTTGAAGTATTATTACACTTATGTCAATATGAAATTTTGTCTTGAATCATTTGGATCTGAACATTCATGCCACAATAAAGAAAATTACATTGAGAAATATGCTAGGTAGCATTCCACATCAAAAATTCTGTTTTTATCATTTACCTACTCGAGGACAAGCAGGAATTAAGCTTGGGGATGCTTGATATGTCTCCAACATATCTATAATTTTTTATTGTTCCATGCTATTATATTACCTGTTTTGGATGTTTATGTGCTTTACTTTACACTTTTATACCATTTTTGGGGCTAACCTACTAACCGGAGGCCCAGCCCGAATGTCCATTTTTTTGCCAATTTCAGTGTTTCGAAGAAAAGGAATATCAAACGGAGTCCAAATTGGATGAAACCTTTGGGAGCGATCTTTTTGGAACAAATGCAAACCAGGAGACTTGGAGTGGACGTCAAGAAGTAAATGAGGTGGCCACGAGGGTGCCAGACGTGCCCTAGGGGGGTGGGCGCGCCCCCACCCTCGTGGGCCCCTCGTGGCTCCACCGACCTACTTCTTCCTCCTATATATATCCACGTACCCCAAGAACATCCAGGAGCACCACGAAAACCTAATTCCACTTCCGCAACCTTCTGTATCCGCGACATCCCACTTGGAGCCTTCGTCGGCGCTCCGCCGGAGGGGGAAACGACGACGGAGGGCTTCTAAATCAACACCATAGCCTCTCCAATGAGTTGTGAGTAGTTTACGACAGACCTTCGGGTCCATAGTTATTAGCTAGATGGCTTCTTCTCTCTATTTGAATCTCAATACAAATTTCTCCTCAATCTTCTTGGAGATCTATTTGATGTAACTCTTTTTGCGGTGCCTTTGTCGAGATCCGACGAATTGTGGGTTTATGATCAAGTTTATCTATGAGAAATATTTGAATCTCCTCTGAATTCTTTTATGTATGGTTTGTTATCTTTGCAGGTCTCTTCGAATTATCAGTTTGGTTTGGCCTACTTGATTGATCTTTCTTGCAATGGGAGAAGTGCCTAGCTTTGGGTTCAATCTTGCGGTGTCCTTTCCTAGTGACAACAAGGGCAGCAAGGCACGTATTGTATTGTTGCCATCGAGGATAAAAAGATGGGATTTATATCATATTATTGAGTTTATCCCTCTACATCATGTCATCTTTCTTAATGTGTCACTATGTTCTTATGAACTTAATACTCTAGATGCATGCTGGATAGCGGTCCATGTGTGGAGTAATAGTAGTAGATGCAGGCAGGAGTCGGTCTACTTGTCGCGAACGTGATGCCTATATATATATGATCATGCCAAGATATTCTCATAACTATGCACTTTTCTATCAATTGCTCGACAGTAATTTGTTCACCTACCGTAATACTTATGCTATCTTGAGAGAAGCCACTAGTGAAACCTATGGCCCCCCTGGGTCTATCTTTTATCATATAAGTTTCCAATCTACTTTTATTTTGCAATCTTTACTTTTCAATCTTTATCATAAAAATACCAAAAATATTTATCTTATCTTATTATCTCTATCAGATCTCACTTTCGCAAGTGGTCGTGAAGGGATTGACAACCCCTTTATCGCGTTGGTTGCGAGGTTCTTGTTTGTTTGTGTAGGTATGAGGGACTTGTGAGGAGCCTCCTACTGGATTGATACCTTGGTTCTCAAAAACTGAGGGAAATACTTACGCTACTTTGCTGCATCACTAAGGGATTCATGGATTAGGGGGTCCTCGGACAGGCGGACTATATGCTTATGCTGGACTGTTGGACTATAAAGATACAAGATTGAAGACTTTGTCCCGTGTCCGGGTGGGACTCTCCTTTGCATGGAAGGCAAGCTTGGCAATTTGGATATGTAGATTTCCATCTCTGTAACCGACTCTGTGTAACCCTAGCCCCCTCCGGTGTCTATATAAACCGGAGGGTTTAGCCCGTAGGACAACAATAATCATAATCGTAGGGTAGCTTCTAGGGTTTAGCCTCTATGATCTCGTGGTAGATCAACTCTTGTAATACTCATATCATCAAGATCAATCAAGCAGGAAGTAGTGTATTACCTCCATAGAGAGGGCCCGAACCTGGGTAAACATTGTGTCGCCCGCCTCCTGTTACCATCAGCCTTAGACGCACAGTTCGAGACCCCCTACCCGAGATTGCCGGTTTTGACACCAACGTTGGTGCTTTCATTGAGAGTTCCACTATGTCATCACCATAAGGCTTGATGGCTCCTTCAATCATCTACAACGATGCGGTCCAGGGTGAGGTTTTCCTCCCCAGACAGATCTTCGTATTCGGCGGCTTCGCATTGCGGGCCAACTCGCTTTGCCATCTGGAGCAGATTGATAGCTACGCCCTTGGCCATCAGGTCAGATTTGGAAGCCTGAACTACACTGCCGACATCCGCGGAGACTTGATCTTCGACGGATTCGAGCCCATGACAGGTGCACCCTACAGTCGCGATGGGCATGACTTAGATCTACCATCAGACGTTGTTCAGGAGATCACACGTGCAGCTGCCCTGGCTTTAAATCCAGAGCAGTTCATGCCATCCGAGGATGGGTGGATGGACCCCGCCACGGAGGCCGCACACTCAGCAGCGATAGAGCCGAACACAAACTTCGCCTCTGATGAGGTCTGTGTCAGCGGACCCTCGGACTCGTCTCCGGCCATAGGCTCCGAACTGCGTGCATCCGTGCCCCTCGAACCTGACTGGGCACCGATCATGGAGTTTAGCTCCACGGATATCTTTCAGCACTCGCCCTTGGGCGACGTGCTAAACTCCTTAAAATCTCTCTCCCTGTCAGGAGACTCTTGGTCGAACTATGTCCGGCTTGAGTGGGAAGCGGACGACGAAGAAATTATTTACCCACCGACCTCCCACTTAATAGCCACTGTCGACGACTTAACTGACATGCTTGATTTCGACTCCGAAGACATCAACGGTATGGACGACGATGCCGGAGAAGAACAGGAACCACCGCACACAGGGCGCTGGACAGCCACTTCATCATATGATATACACATATATGGTGGACATAACCAAAGAAAGCAATGGCAATGAGGCAGCAGAGGATAATCCCCTTGAGAAGCAATCTAAGCACCGGCGTTAGCGGCGCTGCTCTAAGCCCCGCTATAGCAAAAATAGCGATACCGGCACAAGAGACAATAGCACTCCGGGCGATGCCGAAGACGAAAACAATACCGCCCAGCCAAGCTTCGAGCAAGCCGGACGGGAGGATGGGCAAGCTAGCCCTAATGAATAGGCAATGGATGGAGACTCGGAGGATGACAATTACATGCCCCTCTCCGAAGACGAGGTGTGCCTCGGCAACAAAGAATTTATCGTGCTTGAGGATCCCGTCGAGCAGGAGCGCTTCAAGCGCCGGCTTATAGCCACTGCAAAAAGCCTGAAGAAAAGACAGCAGCAGCTTCAAGCTGATCAAGATCTGCTAACAGACAGATGGACTAAGGTCCTAGCAGCCTAGGAATACGGACTCGAGCACCCAACCAAAATTTACCAGAGGCGCGGGTTGTTACCTCAATTCGAGGATGAGGCGCTAGAGCCTACACTACCAGCGCAGGATGCGGCTGACCGGCCACCTCGTGGACGAGAGAAAGCGGCGTATCAGCCCGAACACCAGCCCACACCCCGTCGCCAAACAAATAAAAACACGAAGGCCCGGGGTTACACGCAGGACCTGCGAGACGAATTGGAAAAAAAGCAGGACAGTCAAGATTGATCTACGGATCACGGGCGCGTGCCCCAACGCGTGATTATGACCGCCACGCCGGATATACTAAATACAAATCCGTCTGGGCCAAACACAACAGACCAGATTCCTACGAACTGCGTCACGATGTAGCCCGGCATAGAGGCGCCGCACACCTCCTATGCTTCACTGACGAAGTAATGGAGCATGAATTCCCAGAAGGGTTCAAGCCCGTGAACATCGAACCATATGATGGGACAACAGACCCCGCGGTATGGATCGAAGATTTCCTTCTCCACATTGACATGGCCCGCGGCAATGATCTACATGCCATCAAGTACCTCCCACTAAAACTCAAGGGACCAACTCGGCATTGGCTGAATAGTCTGCCGGCAAACTCCATTGGCAGTTGGGAGAACCTGGAAGACGCATTCCTGGATAAACTTCTAGGGCACTTATGTGCGACCACCGGATGCTGATGACTTAAGTCACATAACCCAACAGCTCGGAGAGTCAGCCAGGAAATTCTGAACTCGGTTCCTAACTAAAAAGAACCAAATTGTTGATTGTCCGGATGCCGAAGCCCTAGCGGCCTTTAAGCATCACATCAGTGACGAGTGGCTTGTCCGACACCTCGGCCAAGAGAAGCCGAAGTCCATGGCAGCCCTCATGACACTCATAACCCGCTTTTGCGCGGGCGAGGATAGCTGGTTGGCTCGTAACAACAGCACATCAAGAAATCCTGGCACTTCAGACGCCATAGATAGCAATGGCAAGCCCCAGTGCAACAGACACAAGCGTCGCAACAATGGCGATAACACCGAAGACACGGTTGTCAATGCCGGATTCAGTGGCTCCAAGTCCGGTCAACAGAAAAAGCCATTCAAAAGGAACAATTCGGGCCCATCCAGTATGGACCGCATACTCGATCGCTCATGTCAAATCCACGGCACCCCTGATAAACCAGCCAACCACACCAACAGAGAATGTTGGGTATTTAAACATGCCGGCAAGTTAAATGCCAAAAACAAGGAGAAGGGGCCGCATAGTGATGACGACGAGGAGTCCCGGCCGCCAAACACAGGAGGACAGAAGAAATTTCCTCCCCAAGTAAAAACGGTAAATATGATATACGCCACCCATATTCCCAAGCGGGAGCGGAAGCGAGCACTAAGGGACGTCTACGTGATGGAGCCAGTCGCCCCAAAGTTCAACCCATGGTGTTCTTGTCCGATCACCTTTGATCGCAGGGACCATCTAACCAGTATCCGTCATGGCAGCTCGGCTGCACTGGTCCTTGACCCTATCATTGACGGATTCCACCTCACACAAGTCCTCATGGACGGTGGCAGCAGCCTGAACCTTGCTCTATCAGCATACAGTGTGCAAAATGGGCATCGATCCCTCAAGGACCAAACCCACCAAAACAACCTTCAAAGGTGTCATACCAGGGGAAGAGGCCTGTTGCACGGGCTCAATCACACTTGAAGTAGTCTTCGGATCTCCGGACAACTTTCGAAGCGAGGAGTTAATCTTCGATATCGTCCCCTTCCGCAGTGGCTATCATGCACTGCTCGGACGAATGACATTCGCTAGATTCAATGTGGTGCCGCATTATGCCTACATCAAGCTCAAGATGCCAGTACCTCGCGGGGTTATAACAGTCAATGGAAACACAGAGCGCTCCCTCCGTACGGAGGAGCACACTGCGGCCTTTAGAGCAGAAGTACAGAGCAGCCTTCTTAGGCAGACCTCCAATTCGGCAATAAAGCCTCCGGACACCGTTAAGCGAGTCTGAAGTACTCTGCAATAGGATCATCTGGCCCGTCCAGAGCTTGCCTAGCAATTCGGCCTCCGTCCTAGCCCCAGTCAAGCGGTGAAATTTGTGCCACGCGTACATAATTACGCACTTAAAATACCATTGGGCATAGGCGGAGGCACAGCTATAATGCTATCCACAATGCGGCTCAACCGCCCCAGGACTCGTATACCTTCACTCTTTTCTTTCTTTCAGGTCCCCATCTTCTTGAGGCTCTTCCGATAACCTAAGTATCAGACCCATTACGGGAGGAAAACACCAAGGAGGCAAGAAGCTTAGACGTACGAGGGAATCCCCAGGTGGTCTCTGATAACGATCGTTATACTTGTTTTTACATACCCACACGCAGCTCGCTCTTGGTTAGGACATGTCAAATAGTCTCATTTTGCTTAATGGCACTACTTTTATACATACGCCTCGATGTATCATTCAAATAATAATGGAAAATGATGTACAGCGTCAGCTTCTTATTACATTTCTTTTTCTTGATTGTTTATTTATTACAAATCGCACCCGTACACTCTGGTATGTTCAGTTCGCCAGGGGCTTCAGTGTACCCCATAACACGGCAAGAAAGTCCGAACACTTTTGACAGTGCGGCACCCCGAACTTATAGCATTATATGCATCAGCTCCGAATCATGTCTTGGGTCAATAGTTGGGTTGCCCGGCTCCTGTGCTTTCTACCCTACGTTCTGCTATATCAGCTAGGGTAGTAAAGGGAGAACTACTGCGATTGTGTCCCGGTTCTTCCGGACGAGCACCTCAGTAGAGAAAGCCGAAAATTGACTGTCATGATGCGGCGAGAGCTGGTCGCTGTTCGAGAGGTTTCAAATCCTTAAAGATTTTTTCCGCTTCGGCTGAGGAATCAGTCTTTGTCCGATTTAGGCATGTATAGCGCCCCAAGTTCAGCCTTCCGAATACCAGGGGCTACGCCAAAATTTAAAATTATAGAACTTCTATGACTAAGTGAGGGTGATAAAGCTGTATAGTCTGATTGCCTTGTTCGTTGCGCCAAACACCTCCTTAAAGGACCAAACATTTGGATAAAGAGTGTTTAGATTTATCCCAAACACCCCGGTACTAGTTACATGGGGGCAGAAGCCGACGACTGGCCAACTCTCAGATTTTATAAATGGTCACACAGATGGTAAAATTTTAAATCAACAAGCGTTATATTGCGCCAAAGAACTTGTTTCATATTACAGGATAAAATGAGTACATTCACTCAAAGATTACATCCTTAGCACATTACTCCGCCACAAGGCGGGAGCCCTTCAGGACACTGTCATAATACTTTTTGGGCCGGTGGTGCTCCTTGCCCTTCGGTGGCCCCTCCGTCATCAGCTTCTCGGCATCCATCTTCGCCCAGTGCACATTTGCGCGGGCGAAGGCCATTCGCGCACCTTCAATGCAAACTAACCGCTTTATGACTTTAAGCCGCAGGCAGACACTCACAAGCCGCTTTATGAGGCCGAAGTAGCTGCTGGGCAGAGGTTCGGCAGGCCACAACCGGACTATGAGGTCCTTCATGGCCAGTTTGGCCGCCTTGTGCAGTTTGACCAGTTGCTTCAGCTGGTAGCTCAAGGGCATCGGATGTTCGGTCCCAATATACTGAAACTAGAACAACTTCTTTGTCGAGCTCCCTTCTTCAGCTTAGTAGAACTCTACGACATCAGATATGCTACGCGGCAGATCTGTGAACGCTCCTGGAGAGCTCCAAATTTGGGTAAGTAAAAGGAAAGTCTCCTTCACATGCTTGCTTTGCACAATGAATGCCTTACCCGCCGCAATATTCTTGGCTGCCTGAATCTTCTGAAGGGCCTTTTGGGCTTCGGCTTTGGCGCCTCGCACGCTCTGGAGGGCCTTAGCAAGCTCGGACTCTTGCGTCTTAGAGTCACGCTCCAAGGACTCATATTTTCGGATGAAATCCTGGAGCTCTTGCTGGACCTTGTTGACCCGGGCCTCTTGCTTCTCGTGCTCAGCGCGCATCTTGGCCACTTTGAATTCAGCCTCGGTCAGCACCTTCTTAAGGGCCGCCACTTCGGTCGTGGCCCCTAGTAAAGTTCATGACGCTTCCATTAGAAGAAACCATTTTTCTTTTTTAAATATATAAACGGGGTATTGCGTACCTCGACTTTGCTCTAGCTGCCTCTTAACGAGGCCGAGCTCTCCCTCGGTCCGCTCCAGGTACCGCTTCAGTCCGGAGACCTCCGCAGTATGAGCGGTAGCGGCCAGCAGCGACGCCTGCTTATTCACATAGACATATTGCGTTAGTCTCCTGCGAATGATATTTGATCCTCTGTTCAGCTTTTCTTTCCGAACACCAAACGGAGCATCAGGGGCTACTGTTTATACTGTGATATTCTCTTACAATTTTATTACTTACCTCAAAGCCTGTTAGGAGGCTAGTGCAGGCTTCGGTCAATCTGCTCTTGGCAGACCGGACCTTCTCAATCACCGTACTCGTAAGAGTACGGTGTTCTTCATCAATGGAAGCACCATGAAGCGCTTCCAGCAAGTTGTTCGATGCCTTTGGATGGACAAAGGTCATCGGTACAGCCGGCTCGCCCCCTGTCGGTGTCAAAACCGGCGGATCTCGGGTAGGGGGTCCCGAACTGTGCGTCTAGGCGGATGGTAATAGGAGACAAGGGACACGATGTTTTACCCAGGTTCGGGCCCTCTTGATGGAGGTAAAACCCTATGTCCTGCTTGATTAATATTGATGATATGGGTAGTACAAGAGTGGATCTACCACAAGATCAAGGAGGCTAAACCCTAGAAGCTAGCCTATGGTATGATTGTTGTAATGGATGTTGTGTCCTACGGACTAAAGCCCTCCGGTTTATATAGACACCAGAGAGGGCTAGGGTTACACAGAGTCGGTTACAATGGTAGGAGATCTACATATCCTTATCGCCAAGCTTGCCTTCCACGCCAAGGAAAGTCCCATCCGCACACGGGACGAAGTCTTCAATCTTGTATCTTCATAGTCTAGGAGTCCGGCGGACGATGATAGTCCGACTGTCCGGACACCCCCTAGTCCAGGACTCCCTCAGTAGCCCCCGAACCAGGCTTCAATGATGATAAGTCCAGCGCGCATATAGTCTTCGGCGTTGCAAGACGGGTTCTCCTCCAAATTTTGTGTGTTCGCCGAACAGTGTCCGGATTCCTTATCAATGTTGCTCTTCTTGGCTTCCACGCCCAATAATGGCCATCTTCCACGCGTCGCATGAATGCGAAAAGCTAGGGTATCTTTTATGTTTTACCCCCTGGCTGCGCAAATAATCTGCCTATAAGAGAGGCAAGAATCTAGATCCAAATCACACCACCCTCCTTCCGCGAGTACTCATCGGAGCGCTTCTGACCAAGCATCCATTCCACCATGGACCGTCGATGCGGCTCCTCTTCTCGCGCTCCCAGCCCTCTGCCAGGAGATTGGAGGAGATGCTCTGTTCCGCACAACGAGCTGGTGAAGCTCCAAGCGGAGGGATATCTCCCTCCGGCCTTCATGGTTCCGGTTCGAGCCGGGCTGTCCACCTACAAAGGTGGGAAGCAAGCTGAGGCTACCCCAAGTCCCAACAAAGGGGAGCGGGTATGCTTCGTCCCCTATCTGATAAGGGGGCTCGGATTTCCTGTACATCTGTTCCTCCGCAGGCTCCTGGAGTTCTACGGACTCCAGCTTCATCACCTCACGCCCGCCTCTATCCTGCATATTGCGGGTTACGTAGCTCTTTGCAAGCTATTCCTGGGCATCGAGCCCCATTTCGCGCTGTGGAAGAGGTTGTTCTGCCTTGTACCCCTCTCTCACGAGGGGTCCATATATCAAGTGGGCGGCGCCGAAATATGGCGCATTGCCGGGACCGGATATCCATCCGGTACCCCTAAGAAGGCGTCCGAAGACTGGCCTTCGGAATGGTTTTACATAGAAGACGCTCCGCTGCCGGACCCTGTTCGGATCGGCCTACCGGAGTTCAGTACCGCTCCTCTGAAGAAACGCCTTAGTTGGCGTCCGCGGAGCCCCCAACTGGAGGAAGACAAGAGCGTCCATTATCTGATGGGCCGGATAAGGTTACTGGCCCATTCCGGGTTGACCATGATTGGAGTCATGGCAACATGCATTATGCGGGGGGTGCAGCCACTACAATACAGGGGCCACCCCATGTGGGATTTCAGCAGGGAGGACGATGCCACCCGTCATGGCCGCAAAGGGCCGGATTCGGCCGAAGATCTGGTGAAGATCCTGTCCGGCCTGTACAAGGGGGAGAAGGAGGATTTCCTCCGGGCGAACCCGTCGAATGGGTTCTCCATGAATAATCCCCGGCCTTGGGTAAGTGAACACTCTGCGTGTCCAACCCATGCCTTTGAAGCTTAAGTTTCTTATATTGTGTTTTTTGACGCAGGAGCTGCGTCGGGTCGTGGATGACATGCTAAGTCCAGCTCCGCAACCCGAGGATCTGGAGAGATCCCGGGATCGGGCCTCCGAAGAGGATCCGGACATAAAGGTGGAACTGATCGACGGGGTGTTCCACCAGCTCAGCATGGATAATGCTTTAGTCGCCATTACGGCTGACTACCCCGGACTATATCCGGCTTCCCAGGTGATTGTGACCGAAGTCCTGACACCGTTATTCCTTCCTTGCTCATTTCTGACCATTGTATATGACGGCGCTGTGCAGGAGGCGCCTTCAGGGCGGGAAGCTGAGCCTGCGACGGCTGACCAACAAAGGCCAGTCCGGACCAGTAGGCGGAAGAGGAGCGCGGCGCGGATTGAAACGTCGCCGCAAAGGTATAGCTCATAGTTGATTGTTTGGAGCAACGTTCCTAGGAAGCGTTTGAGTGCTCATGGCTTTTGTAGGAGAAAAAGCGCCCGCCGGACTGCGGGCGTGGAGGTTGTCAATCCAACCTCCACCAGCCAGGCTCCAGCACCTGGTCTGGACGGGGAGGCGAGCGCAAGGCACGAGCCGGACACTCCTCCAACGGAGGATGCCGACAGACTGTCTGCCACCAAGTCTGAGGTGGAGAGCGCCATGAACCATAGGCGCCGTCGGACAGTATTTCGTGACGCGTGCTTCTCCCCTGAGGCATTGAATGCCTTTAACGCGGGGGATGCGCACCTCCATGCTGCTCAAGATGGTTTTACCAGAGCCACGGAGCAGTATGTAAAAGACATACGGGTAAGAGAATTTAATAGTTATATATGCCAGTAGCCCCCGAGACTTAAAGTAGTTATATTAACTGATTTAAGGATCATTTGAAACGCAGTATCTTACCGACAAGAATACCCAACTGTCTCAGGAGCTGCAAGAGTGCAAGGCCCAACTTGAGGCCGCACTTGCTGTCGCAGGAGGAAACACAGAGACCCCTCCTGGTAACACATTATTTTAATAATATAAGCAATGTGCGGGGTGCGCGCAAGTCTAATAATGACGTTGCAGGTGCTGCCGGACAAGATCCGGACAAGCAAGAACTACTGCGCCAGCTGAAGGCCGGCGAGAGGGTGCTGAATAGAGTGCAGCAAGAAAGGAACAAGCTCCAAGATGCCCACGCGCAGCTTGGAGAAGAGCTGAAAGGCGTTCGGGCCGAGCTGTCCGGCTCCGTTAAGGAGAATCAGCGGCTTCGTCGCGGCATTTATAGTAAGTGCTTGAGCGAACTCCTTTGAAAAGAAGAGTTCGGCGAGGAAGTCAATTGACAAGATATGTCTGTAGGTATACTCACAGGTCGTCCTGCGGAGGAGATGCCCGTATCGACAGGTGATCAACTTCCCGAGCTATTGCAGCTGCTCGAGTGAGTTCGGCAGGCAATGAGCGGCGTCGTCCAGGCTTTATGGCCAGCCCTCTCCCTACCCGAAGGCCTTGGGGAGCTTGTGGAGAAGCTTCAGGGAGTCCGGCAGCGCTTCCGTTTATGGAAGATTTCGGCCTGCCGTCAAGGTCCCAGGGAGGCCTGGGCCATGGTGAAGACGCGGTACAAGAAGGCGGACCCCAACCATATGGCCGAGGTCGGGCCTATGGGGCCCGACAGGAAGGAGATCCCTGTGAGTTTAGTATACGGCCAAGTAGAGTTGGCCGCCAAATTTTCCCAACGGGACTGTAAATTGGACAGCCTGTTAGACGGGATTGAGGAGGAATACAGTCAGTCAATGTGACAATGTATTTTAAAATGACATGTAAAATGCCTTCTAGCCAGATTGTAGATCGTTTGTGTTTGCCAACCTTTTCGCTTCAGCCTCGGGACCCTAGAGTACGGAGTGTGTCCGAATACCTTCTCGGTTAAAAAACAACCGGGGCATGCATGGAGACCAGGCGTAGGGGGCATTAGTGCTTTATCAGACAAGTGCCCAACTAGTTATGTTATATTACATGGTTAGTAAGAAACATCTTCCAGGGAGAATAGTTCCGTTAAGGGTTCCTTTCCCTGGGAGGCAGGCCCTAAAGTGCATGTCCGGACTGCGAAAAGAGCAGAAAAACAACTGGGGGCAGATAAATAAGTAGGTAAAAAATCATCTTTCAAGTCACCGACCGAATATTCCCTTAAGAACGCTAGCTTTCGGCTTCACCCAGTCTGAGGTACACATCCGGCTGACCTGGCAGTAACAATCGCAGAGGTGCTCCCTTTACCTCCTAGCCGAACAATCGGGAACGTAGGGGTAAGCATAGGAGCCAGGCAACCCAGCTTGGCCAAAACTTAAGTCATACCGATGCATATAATGGTGAATAAAAGGTACATGTGGAAGCTTGACAGATGTGCTGGGCATGAAGCCCTTATAATTAAGCTTCTGATAAAGAAGCCCCCAGGTATAATGAGTGCGTATGGCACATCAAGTGTATGCGAACAATGCGCAAGTAGGCCCTTAAGGGCTTTTTAGTAGAAGGGTTAAGAGAAGAAAGAGAAACAAAAGACAGCTGAAGTGTAAAAATTTGAACGGGGGAAGGGGACGAACTCTTAGTCCGGCGCTAGGCGTAGAATCTTCGGAGGCGGGCTGCGTTCCATGGGTTCGGCTCGAGTCGGTTGTCCGACGCATTTCGTAGACGGTACGCTCCGCCGGTCAGGACTTGATCGATAATGAAGGGGCCCTCCCATTTGGGCTTGAGCTTGTCCTTTTTCTTGTCCGACAGGCGTAGAACTAGTTCGCCAACGTTGTAAGTCTTGGCCCGTACTTCTCTGCTTTGATATCTTCGAGCCTGCTGCTGATAGAATGCGGAACGAGCCTTGGCGACGTCGCGTTCTTCCTCCAATGCGTCCAAGCTGTCCTGCCGATCCAGCTCGGCTTCTCTTTCTTCGTACATGCGCACTCGAGGTGAGTCATGAATGATGTCGCAGGGCAGAACTGCCTCTGCGCCGTATACCATAAAAAATGGTGTGAATCCGGTAGTACGGTTGGGCGTTGTTCGCAGCCCCCAGAGTACGGAGTCAAGCTCCTCTACCCAGTGCGTGTCAGATTTCGTAAGTGACCGCACTAGTCTGGGTTTGATGCCGCTCATTATTAGACCATTTGCTCGTTCCACTTGACTGTTGGTTTGAGGATGATAGACTGAAGCGTAATCGAGCTTAATGCCCATATTTTTGCACCATGATTTAACCTCGTCGGCCGTAAAATTCGTGCCGTTATCGGTGATGATGCTGTGGGGGACACCAAAACGGTGTACTACCCCGGAGATAAAGTCTCTCACTGGTCCGGACTCTGCCGTTTTGACTGGCTTGGCCTCTATCCATTTGGTGAATTTGTCCACCATGACCAATAGGTACCTTTGCTTGTGGGTTCCTCCTTTAAGGGGTCCAACCATGTCAAGCCCCCAGACCGCGAACGGCCAGGTAATGGGTATAGTTTTGAGGGCGGTGGGTGGCATATGGCTCTGATTAGCAAAGAGCTGACAACCGACGCATCTTTGGACTAAGTCCTGAGCATCTGCCCGGGCCGTCGGCCAATAAAATCCTGTACGGAATGCCTTTCCTACAAGGGCCCGAGCTGCAGCGTGGTGTCCGCCTAGTCCGGCATGAATTTCAGCTAGAAGGTTTCGCCCTTCCTCTTCGGAGATACACCTTTGAAGGACTCCGGTTGTGCTTTTCTTATAAAGTTCTCCCTCATGGACCTTGTAGGCTTTAGATCGCCGGACAATGCAGCGGGCCTCATTTTGGTCTTCGGGAAGTTCCTGCCTAAGCAAGTAGGCTAGGAATGGTTCTGTCCACGGGGCAATTACCGCCATTATGTCGTGGGCTGAAGGTGTTATGTCATCGGCTGAATCGCCTGTTGTGTCAGATTGCTCTGCGTCGGTTGGTGCCCTGTTTCCGGTTTGTTATTTCCGGACTCCTCTTTCCATAGTACGGATGGCTTAAAGAGCCGTTCTAGGAAGATGTTTGGAGGGATAGCGTCACGTTTTGCACCGATGCGTGCTAGTACGTCGGCTGCTTGGTTATTATCCCGGGCTACGTGATGGAATTCAAGTCCTTCAAACCGAGCTGACATTTTTAGGACAGCGTAGCGATATGCTGCCATTTTCGGATCCTTGGCATCAAAGTCTCCATTTATTTGGGATGTTGCGAGGTTTGAATCCCCGCGCACCTCTAGGCGTTGAATGCCCATGGAGATTGCCATCCGGAGACCATGTAAAAGGGCCTCATATTCGGCTGCGTTGTTGGAGTCCGTGTACATTATCTGAAGTACGTATTGGACTGTGTCCCCGGTCGGGGACGTCAATACGACGACAGCCCCCAATCCGGCCAACATTTTAGAGTCGTCGAAGTGCATAATCCAATTGGAGTATGCGTCGTACTCTTTAGGGAGTTCGGCTTCGGTCCATTCAGCGACAAAGTCAGCCAAAACTTGTGACTTTATAGCTCGCCGAGGATTGTAAGTTATATCGAATGGTAAGAGCTCAATGGCCCATTTTGCAATCCTGCCCGTCGCGTCGCGGTTGTTTATAATGTCGTTGAGTGGTACTTCAGAGGCCACTGTTATCGAACACTCTTGAAAGTAGTGTCGGAGCTTCCGGGATGCCATGAACACTGCATACGCTATCTTTTGATAGTGCGGCTAACGGGACTTGCAGGGGGTTAACACAGTGGATACGTAGTACACTGGTTTTTGAAGAGGGAATTTATGCCCTTCTGTCTCTCGTTCGACGACGAGTACCGCGCTTACAACTTGATGTGTTGCTGCGATGTATAACAACATTGGTTCGCCCAAGTTGGGCGCAGCCAGGACTGGATTTGTTGCCAATATGGCTTTTATTTCTTCGAGTCCGGCAGCGGCAGCATCCGTCCACTTGAAGTGTTCGGTGCGCCTAAGGAGGCGATAGAGGGGCAATGCCTTTTCTCCTAGATGGGAGATAAAGCGGCTTAGAGCCGCCATGCATCCAGTCAATTTTTGTATTTGCTTGAGGTCTTTTGGGATATCTAGCTGTGACAGAGCTCGGATCTTGGCTGGGTTTGCTTCAATTCCTCTACCGGATACAATGAAGCCCAGTAGCTTTCCGGCTGATACGCCGAAAACGCATTTTTCCGGATTCAGCTTGATGTCATATGCTCTGAGGTTGTCGAATGTGAGCCTCAAGTCGTCTACTAGACTTTCGACTTGTTTGGTTTTGACGACAACGTCGTCTACGTATGACTCTACTATTTTGCCGATCTGGGTGGCCAGACATGTTTGAATCATGCGCTGATATGTTGCGCCGGTGTTTTTAAGTCCGAAGGGCATCGTGTTGAAGCAGAATGGTCCATATGGAGTGATGAATGCCATTGCAGCTAGGTCCGCTTCTGCCATCTTGATTTGATGGTAACCGGAGTATGCGTCAAGGAAGCACAATGAATCGTGTCCTGCAGTAGCATCGATTATCTGGTCGATGCGGGGGAGGGGGAAGGGATCCTTTGGGCAGGCCTTGTTGAGGTCTTTAAAATCGACGCATAGGCGCCAGGATTTGTCCTTCTTTGGTACCATTACCAGGTTTCCTAGCCAATCCGGATGTTTGATATCTCTGATGAATCCGGCTTCCAATAGTTTGGCTAGCTCTTCTCCCATTGCCTGTCTTTTGGGTTCAGAAAATCGTCGAAGAGCCTGTTTGACTGGCTTGAATCCTTTTAGGATGTTTAGGCTGTGTTCTGCCAATCTGCATGGGATTCCGGGCATATCCGAGGGGTGCCAGGCAAAAATATCCCAATTTTCCCGAAGGAATTCTCGCAGTGCGGCATCTACATCAGGGTTCAATTGTGCCCCGATGGAGGCCGTGTTTGTCGGGTCCGTTGGATGGACCTGGAATTTTACTATTTCGTCTGCTGGTTTAAAGGAGGTGGACTTGGATCTCTTATCGAGTATCACGTCGTCCCTATTCACTGTAGAGCGCAGCGCGGTGAGTTCTTCTGCCGCTAGGGCTTCGGATAGTGCCTCTAGGGCTAATGCGGTTGTCTTGTTTTCGGCGCGGAGTGCTATGTCTGGATCACTAACGAGAGTGATTATTCCACCGGGCCCAGGCATTTTGAGCTTCATGTACCCGTAATGGGGTACGGCTTGAAAAATTGTGAATGCCTCTCGTCCTAATATAGCGTGATATCCGCTGTGAACGGGGCCACTTGGAACGTGACTTCTTCGGATCTGTAATTGGCCGGCGAGCCGAACACCACATCGAGTGTGATTTTTCCTGTGCAGCGCGCTTCCCGGCTAGGGATTATTCCTCTGAAGGTTGTGCTACTTCGCTCAATGCGGCTCCAGTCTATTTCCATTTTTTGAAGAGTTTCCTCGTAGATGAGGTTTAGTCCGCTGCTGCCATCCATGAGGACCTTTGTAAGTCGAAAGTCGTCCACTATTGGGCTAAGTACCAATGCAGCTGGTGCTCGGGCTGTTCGAAATTTAGGTTCGTCGCTGGCGTTGAAGGTAATGGCTGCATCGCTCCATGGATTTGTTGTTGCTACTTGGTAGACTTTGGCGAGGCTGCGGATTGTTCATTTCCGCATATTATTTGATGCGAAAGTCTCGAAGACTGTTGATACCGTACCGGTATTGTTGGAGTGGTTTTCCGGGCCTAGAAGCTCCTCGCCACTTTTGGCCACCTGCCGCAATATCCAACATGCTCGAAGGCTATGTGTAGGGACGGCGCCTTCTGTACTGTGAATTTTACAGGGTCCGCTAAGCCATCCCTCCAGTACGGTTCCATGCCCTCTATGGGGTTTTTGTTTTTTGGTTTTTGTGTCTGGTGCCTGAGTGTAATGCACCCTTTTGTTGCGGACTAGGGTTGTATTCGGTGCCGGATTGTCCCAAAACTTATTTTCGGTTTTCCGGAAACTCTCCATCGCACAGTACTTTCGTACTATGGACGCCAGGTCGGCGAAGCGTGTAATTTCACGACGGCTGACGGCGTTCAAGATTCCCTCGTCCGTGCAATTATTGCAAAAAATTGAGATTGCGTTTTCCTCTCGGCAGTCCTTTATCCTGTCCATAATCAGGAGGAATCTGGCCCAGTAGTGATGTACTGTTTCAGCGGGCTCTTGCCGGATTAGAGATAGATCGCATATGTCAGGGCGGGTGGGTGGAATTAAGTCCGGAACCCTACCCATCTCAAGGCTCGAAGGCCGGGAAGTTTCTAAATTTGGAAGCTTGGATTGCTCGACATTGTCCAACGAGTCCGGAACGATGCCTGACTTTAAGTTCAGTGCTCGATCGAAGTCCGTCCCTCCGTGGGAGTCCGGCAAGGAGGGTTTGGGAGCCCGGACATGACTAGTTTTCAATACAGGAGAAGAGTCGCCGCATTGTTCCTCTACCACTGCAACGTGGTGGGTGACCTGGAGAGAGTTAATCTATAGCGACTCCCAGGGCGGCGATGCGATCCAAGAGCTCGTTGACTGACGAGAGCTCTATTGGATCCAGCCGCTTGGCAAATTCCGAGCTGACGTGAAGATTGCTTTTGACGACGTGAGAAGTCATCGTCGAAGCGGTGGCCGGACAGGCGGTCATAAAAGAAACCACCTAGCCGTATAGTTTGGCCAGCGGCCAAGGCTTCTTTGGAGAAAATATCGTCCTTGAAGACGGGAGGAGGCATCCTTCCTATCGGTGACGGCACAGAGCAACTCTCAATGGAAGCACCAATGTCGGTGTCAAAACCGGCGGATCTCGGGTAGGGGGTCCCGAACTGTGCGTCTAGGCGGATGGTAACAGGAGACAAGGGACACGATGTTTTACCCAGGTACGGGCCCTCTTGATGGAGGTAAAACCCTACGTCCTGCTTGATTAATATTGATGATATGGGTAGTACAAGAGTGGATCTACCACAAGATCAAGGAGGCTAAACCCTAGAAGCTAGCCTATGGTATGATTGTTGTAATGGATGTTGTGTCCTACGGACTAAAGCCCTCCGGTTTATATAGACACCGGAGAGGGCTAGGGTTACACAGAGTCGGTTACAATGGTAGGAGATCTACATATCCGTATCGCCAAGCTTGCCTTCCACGCCAAGGAAAGTCCCATCCGGACACGGGACGAAGTCTTCAATCTTGTATCTTCATAGTCTAGGAGTCCGGCGGACGATGATAGTCCGGCTGTCCGGACACCCCCTAGTCCAAGACTCCCTCACCCCCCTTAGAGAGAGGCTGCCTGCCTGAATTCAGAACCACTTGGGTTTCTGGAGCTATATTCGGCTGGGGGCCAAACTTGCTACGGCCCCCATTATTGGAGTCCATGGGGGTCTTCCCCCCATGTGCCCGGCGACTGGGATATCTCCTGGGAGTGTCTCTAGAACTGTCTCCCCTTCGCCCGGTATCCTTTGAGACAACACCTCGGTGTTGTCCGCGGGCCTGGGGGAGGAGGTTGTCGGGAGTGAATCGTTGTTCATCACCGACGGGCCTAGAGACCCCTCCGAAGAGGAGGATACATCGATGTTGGATTTGGCCGGACTGCAAGTACGCATCTGGCATGGTAAGAAGCAGTAAAACAAACATACCGGAAATGCTATTTAGTCCGGATACTTATGATTTAGCCAGGGTCTTGTCCCTGGGCTCCCACTCCTCGCCGCTGTAGGTGGCGGCGGTGGAATGGTCCGGGAGGAGGGTTTTCCCCCTCTTGGACACCTCGACCTCCCCTTGCAGGTCGGCCTTCCTCTTCTTCCTCCCCCTGGTGGGGGGGGGGGAGGGATTTCCTCTTCCTCCTCCTCGTCTTCAGAGGAGGAGGGCGTCTTGACATCGTCGGACGTCACGTCCGACGTAACCTTGCGGCGGAGACCTTCTCTGGTCCCCGCGGTCTTCTTCTTGGCCTTCTTCTCCGACACCTCATAGGGTGCCGGAAATAGCATCTCCATTAGAAGAGACGATTCTGGATCTTCAGGTAGCAGAGCTGGACAGTCAATCTGCTCCGCTATCGCTACCCAGTCCTACTAAATCGGCATGGAAGCTTAGATTCCTCCCGCGAATGTGCTGGTAAAAGGCACATCTTGCAAAATATAAAAAAACTTACCGGATTGGCTGGGCGCTTTGCGTTGAGTCCGCGATCTTCGGTTATGGGCGGTGGTACCTCGGTGGCCTTGAACATCACCTTCCAGACGTCTTCGTGCATCATGTCGAATAGCTCTCACAGCGTCTGGTGTTCGGCCGGGTCGAACTCCCACAGATTGCAAACCCGCCTCTGGCACGGAAGGATCTGACGGAGGAGCATAACTTGGACTACATTGACGAGCTTGATCTTCTTGCTTATCATATTCCGGGCGCTGGTCTGAAGTCCGGTTAGCTCCACCATTGAGCCCCAGGCTAAGCCCTTCTCTTTCCAGGAAGTGAGCCGCATGGGGACGCCGGATCGAAATTCGGGGGCCGCCACCCAGTTGGTGTTGCGTGGCTCGGTGAAGTAGAACCACCCCGATTGCCACCCCTTCACGGTCTCCACAAAAGAGCCCTCGGGCCAGGTGACATTGGGCATCTTGCCCACCATGGCGCCCCCGCACTCCGCTTGCTGGCCTCCCACCACCTTTGGCTTCATGTTGAAGGTCTTCAGCCATAGGCCAAAGTGGGGTGTGATGTAGAGGAAGGCCTCACACACGACGATGAACGCCGAGATGTTGAGGATGAAGTTGGGGGCCAGATTATGAAAGTCCAGCCCATAGTAAAACATAAGTCCGCGGACGAATGGGTTTCAGGTGGGGATGATTTGCCCTTCGGCCAGAAGTCGGTGCGCGATGTTTGCGGACAGGTATACGGCCTCCCGAAGCTTCATGATGTCCTCCTCTGTGACGGAGGAGGCCATCCACTTGCCTCCGCTCCGGACTTGTTCGGAATGACTTTGCGGAAGGCGTGGGTGAAAAGGGGGGAATCCTTATCCCTTTATAAATGCGGTAGAAACTATGCGCCTCCCCACTTGCCTGGTAAAATCTCTTATTCCCCAAGCGCCGTGTTGATAGCACGGTTGGGTTACACACACTCATATTTATGAGAATCCCGTGATAAGGGGACATGATCTCTACTTCGACAAGACATGCCAATAAAACCGCCTCGCAAGATGTGAAGTGGCAGCTTGAGAAAAACGGTTCGAATAATGACCGGGCTGCAGCGTGATGTCACGCTATGAAAAAGTTGTCGGCAGATTAGACTTGTGGAATATTGTGCTCTCTACGGTGGTATGTCGAATTTGTTTTGCAGAGCCAGACACGATCCTTGTGTTCAAGATCTTATTTGGAGTATTCGGAGAAGGAACCCGCCTTGCAATGTCGAAGACAATCTGCGCGCCGGACTCATCATCATTGAAGCCTGGTTTAGGGGCTACTGAGGGAGTCCTGGATTAGGGGGTCCTCGGACAGCCGGACTATATGCTTATGCCGGGCTGTTGGACTATGAAGATACAAGATTGAAGACTTCGTCCCGTGTCCGGGTGGGACTCTTCTTTGCGTGGAAGGCAAGCTTGGCAATTCGGATATGTAGATTTCCTTCTCTGTAACTGATTGTGTAACCCTAGCCCCCTCTGGTGTCTATATAAACCGGAGGGTTTAGTCCGTAGGACAACAACAATCATAATCGTAGGCTAGCTTCTAGGGTTTAGCCTCTATGATCTCGTGGTAGATCAACTCTTGTAATACTCATATCATCAAGATCAATCAAGCAGGAAGTAGGGTATTACCTCCATAGAGAGGGCCCAAACCTAGGTAAACATTGTGTCCCCCGCCTCCTGTTACCATCAGCCTTAGATGCACAGTTCGGGACCCCCTACCCGAGATCCGCCGGTTTTGACACCGACAATCACCCTTTCCTCTTCAAGGGAAAACCAACGCAGTGCTCAAGAGGTAGCAGCAGCCACAGTCTTAGAGGTGCGATAGCGCTTTGAAGTTGAACGCCCAGGGTTGACGCTGGACATGCTACTCAGAAGGGCCATCACCTGGAAACAAACACACGGATAGAATAAACAACACGAAATAAAGAGCATAAGCCAACCAACAAAACAACATGGATCAAAATTTGGTATGAGTATGATGGAAGTGGGCATCCAACGGTAGTACCGCGATCAGGAAGCGGCAATACCGCTAGAACAGTAGTACCGCTCCGACGGAGCTATAGTACCCCTCCAGGCGGGGGAACAGCAGTTCCCTACTGCCGTGGACAAATTCGACACTACCGGGATGCCAAATTCAAAAACAATCCTACCAAATACCAATCCAAACAGGCTAGACGCCTTCTCCATCTTACTCAAGCCTTGATTTAGCCAAAAATTGAGAAATGCGACGCCTATTACCCCTAAAGTCTAGATTTGAAACCTAGGCACAAAGAGAACAAGAATGGGGGCAATACCGGTATCCATGGCAAGAGGACAATGTGGGGATCTGTAAGTGCATCTAGTGCCACCCCTAGTTCGTTTTGGAGTATTGATGACAAACTTGGTTGAGGGACTAATGTGTTTGTGAGAATTGCAGGATAACACAGGCAGTAGTCCCATATTGATTCGGTTTACGTACCAGAGATGACCCCTAAAAATGTGTGAAGACATTGAAGACAATGGTGGTCTATGAAGATATTCACATTGAAGACTATGATATGAGAAGACGTCGCATGAAGACTATGGAGTGCAAAGACATAGTTGTTTCATAGTTTCCTTTTCTTCTTTGTTGAGTCATAGGAACCACCGCACTGTTAAGTTGGGTCCAAGTGAACAAAGTCAGAGTGACTGAAGTGATGCTCAACCAAATCCTATGTCTTCGAGTGAAGACAATGAGAGCAAATCTTATCCAGAGCTAGATGAGTCAGCTTTACTTGTAGCCCAAGTCAAGCTGCCGCATGTGTTTGAAATCTGACGTTGGACAAGTGTCAATTCCTTAGTGACCCAGGGTCATTTTGGAAAAATCAGGTCGGGTTGCCTCCTGGCTATAAATAGCCTACACCCTACACCATAAATTGGCGGCTTCTCAGAGTTAGTACACGGCTTTTGTCGTTTGAGAGCAACCTACCTCTGAAGCCTTTGAGAGAGTAATCCTTGCAAGGACAAAGCCCAAAACACCTAGAGCCAAAGAGTGTTAGGCATCACTGAAGTCTTTCTGTCCGCGTGATCTGAAGACTTATTACACTTGAGGATTGTGAATCCTCCAGCCGGTTAGGCGTCGCGTTCTGAGAATCCAAGAGTAATTGTGGATTGCTGGTGAACAAAGTCTGTGAAGGTTTGGAAGTCTCCCTTGAAGACTTACCAAAGTGATTGGGTGAGGACTAAGTGTTCTTAGCTCAAGGAGAATAAGGTGAAGATGCAGTCTTCTGAGTGGAATGTCAGCCTCCCTAACCAGATATACGGTTGTCACAACAACTAGAACTGGTCCAACAAATCCCTTGTCCTCTCTGAGCAACTGATTCTATCCTTGCTCTCTCTTTACTTACTGTTTGTCTTCGTGAAGTTATTGCCCTTTTGTCTAATCTGATTGACTTCACTAAGTGAAGACTGTTTACTTCTTGGCTTCATACTATCTTCCATCCTGATCCATACTACCTAGCTGCTGATAGTCTTCGTGCTTTCACTACATTGCTTACTTGACTATGGCTTGTCTAGTGTAGTCTACCTTCCACTACATATCAATAGGTTCATTTCTATTGTTTGTCTTCAAAGCACCCATGTTTTGAAGACTCTCATAAAAGTCACCTATTCACGCCCCCCCCCTCTAGTCGAACACTAGCACTTTTAGGGTTGATTCCACCGAAGGAAATGGAGAGGGATGGCTCGGCGACGGCGGCCCGCCGGGGCTCTCCCACGGCGAGTCGGCGCTGGCAAGACGAAGAGGACGAGTGGGTTGTGCGAATGGGTATGGGGGAGAAAGAAAACTCCCCCTGCCACGATATAACCCCCAAGGCCCGCCCGCAGCGGTAGTATCGCTGGGGTAGGTGGTAGTTCCGCTTGATGACCATCAGCGGTAGTACCACGCACCACCAGTGGTAGTACTGCTCAGCCACGAACTCAAGGACTAGACACACAAAGGGGCTTAGCTCAAAAAAAAGAACGAACCGACGAGAAGGGAGTGCAAACCAACAGGCAGAAAAACACCAAAGAGAAGACGAGAAAAACACTCCTCTCCAAGAGAGGGCGGTGGCCGAGGCCACCTATGTTTGAGTCAGGAGGTATGGCACCGCGAAGATTTTAACCTTGGGCCCATGACCAAAACCCATCTTTGAAACACAAGGACCATCAAAATGGCTAATGTGAAAGACTTGATCAATTTATGCATAATGGGGGGAGGGAGAGTTCATCGAGAGAAATGATATCAAGTTGAGTAAGGTGGGGTGTGCAAGAGTTCAAGATACATTGCTCGAATCAATGATATATAGCTCATGCCTTAACTCGCGAAATCTTGCTTCATCCAAGGGCTTCGTGAAAATATCTGCAAGGTTATCATGAGTGTTGACATACTTGAGCTTGATCTCCCCTCGCCTAATGTGATCCCGGATGAAGTGATACTGAATCTCAATATGCTTCGTCTTGAAGTGTTGCACCGGGTTGAGAGAGATATTGATGGCACTTTCATTGTCACACCAAAGAGGCACTTCGTCACAAATGACACCGTAATCCTTCAAAGTTTGCCTCATCCATAGAAGTTGAGCACAACAACTACCGGCAGCCACATACTCTGCTTCGCTGGACGAGAGAGACACACAAGTTTGCTTCTTAGAAGACCAACTCACCAAAGAGCAACCAAGAAATTGGCACCCTCCGGAGGTGGACTTCCTATCCACTCTATCTCCCGCCCAATCTGAGTCTGAGTAGCCCAAAAGATTGAAGTTGGCTCCTCATGGGTACCATAAGCCAAAGTTTGGGGTATGAGCCAAATATCGAAAGATTCGCTTGACTGCCACATAGTGACTTTCCTTAGGTGCGGCTTGAAACTATGCAAAAATTCCCACACTCAACATGATATCTGGTCTAGATGCACAAAGGTAAAGCAAGGAGCCAATCATGGAGCGATATACCGTTTGATCCATCGCTTTACCATTGGGATCTATGTCAAGTTGGCATTTGACGGGCATTGGAGTGGAGGCCAGCTTGACATCACTTAGCTTGAATATCTTGAGCATGTCTTGAGTGTATTTTGCTTGGTTGATGAAGGTGCCTTCTCTTCCTTGATTGATTTCGAACCCGAGAAAGAACTTCAACTCTCCCATCATGGACATCTTGAACTTTGAGGTCATGAGAGCGGCAAATTTCTCATTGAAAGCTTTGTTAGGGGAACCAAAGATAATATCATCAACATATAGTCGGCATACAAACAACTCCCCTCGGACCTTCTTTGTAAAAAGAGTGGGGTCGATTTTCCCAATTTCAAACCCACGATCTTGCAACAACTCGGTAAGATGCTCATACCATGCACGTGGGGCTTGTTTAAGGCCATAGAGTGCCTTGTCGAGTTGGTACACATGATCAGGGAAATAGGGATCCTCGAACCCCGGGGGTTGTTTGACATACACTAACTCATTAATAGGACCACTAAGAAAAGCACTCTTCACATCCATTTGTTGCAACTTGAAGTTATGATGAGATGCATAAGCAATCAACAAACGAATAGATTCAAGGCGAGCAACGGGAGCAAAGGTTTCACCGTAGTCGATACCCTCGACTTGGGAGCAGCCTTGTGCTACCAAATGAGCCTTGTTGCGAACAATGATCCCATGAGCATCTTGCTTGTTCTTGAATATCCACTTGGTTCCAATGACATTATGATTCCCCGTTGGCCTTGGCACCAATCTCCACACCTGGTTGTGCTTGAAGTTATTGAGTTCTTCATGCATGGCATTGAGCCAATCCGGATCCTCGAGCGCCTCATAGACCTTTTGGGGTTCGACATAAGAAATAAACGAGTGATGTTCACAATAGTTTGCTAATTGTCTACGAGTGCTTACCCCCTTTCTTAGGCTTCCAAGCACATTCTTCATGAGGTGATCTTTGGTTGTGAGCTTGGATGCAATCTTAGCGGCACGACGCTCCAATTCCTCCTCATGAGTGAGATGAGGAGTGGAAACTTGATCATCTTGAGTGCCGTCTTAAGCTCGTTCTTGATCTTGAGCTTGCTCTTGATATTGAACTTACTCGTAAGGGAGAACTCGACCTTGGGCATCACTTGGTGGCTCACCACCATATTGAGGTTGATCTTGCCCTTGATCTTCGGAAGCGTGTGGGTCTTGGGTTGGTCATGACTCCACTAGAGTTGAGCATTGTCCTTCTCCTTCAGCCACAAGGGGTTCCTCAATGGGTAGGATATGACCAACGCCCATTCTTCTTATGGCTTGGGGAGGAATTTCATCACCTACATCACAAGCACCACTTTGCTCCACTTGGGAGACGTTATTCTCGTCAAACTCCATGTTACACATCTCCTCAATGAGTCTCGTGGACTTGTTGAGGACACGGTAAGCATGAGAGCTTGTAGCATAACCAAAAAATATGCCCTCGTGAGTTCTAGCCTCAAATTTAGACAAATGAACACCTTTCTTGAGAATTAAACACTTAAAACCGAACACCCGGAAGTACTTGAGGTTGGGCTTGTTACCGGTGAGTATTTCATATGGAGTCTTGTTCAAGCCTTTGCGGAGATAGAGCCGGTTGGATGCATGACACGCGGTGTTGATGGCTTCAGCCCAAAAGTTGTCAGGAGACTTGAACTCCGCCATCATGGTCCTTGCCGCATCCATCAACGTCCGGTTCTTCCTCTCTGCTATACCATTTTTTTGAGGTGTGTATGGTGCGGAATATTGATGCTTGATCCCCTCATCACTAAGAAACTCATCCAAGGTGTAGTTCTTGAATTCAGTGCCGTTGTCACCTCTTATTGTCAAGATACTTGCATCGTGTTGACGTTGAGCTTCATTTGCAAAGTCGATGACAGTTTGTTGAGTTTCACTCTTCCTCTTGAAGAAATATACCCAAGTGTACCTTGAGTAATCATCGACAATCACCAAGCAATACTTTATACCCCCAAGACTATCAAAGGATGGAGGCCCAAAGAGATCCATGTGAAGGAGCTCCAAGGGTCTCTTCGAGTAGATGATAGTCGTGGGAGGGTGAGCCTTTTCATGTAACTTTCCTTCTATACAAGCACTACAAGCACGATCTTTGGCAAAGCTAACGTTTGTTACTCCACGGACATGGTCCCCCTTGAGAAGACTTTGCAAAGATCTCATATTGACATGGGCTAAACAGTGATGCCAAAGCCACCCCACATCAACTTTAGCATTAGGCATGTCGCGGTCTTAGTGGGTCGCTCTGAAAAGTTAATCACATAAAGACAATTCTCGACATGCCCAACAAAGGCTATCATACGTCCATTTTGCATCATGCTTTTATGTCAATATTTATTGCATTATGGGCTGTTATTTCACGTTATGTCACAATACTTATGGCTATTCTCTCTTATTTTACAAGGTTTACATGAAGAGGGAGAATGTCGGCAGCTGGAATTCTGGGCTGGAAAAGGAGCAAATATTGAAGGACTATTCTGCGCAACTCCAAAAGTCCTGAAACTCCACGGAATACCTTAAAATAAATAAACAAAAATCATCGCCAAAGATGAAGGCCAGGGGGCCCACACCCTGCTCACGAGGGTGGGGGGTGCGCCCCCCCTGGGTGCGCCCCCTACCTCATGGGCCCCCTGGTGGCTCTCCGACGTCCATCTTCTCCTATATGAAGTCTTTTGATGAGAAAAAAATAGAAGGGAACCTTTCGGGACGACACTCCGCCGCCACGAGGCGGAACCTTGGTGGAACCAATCTAGGGCTCCGGCAGAGCTGTTCTGTCGGGGACACTTCCCTCCGGGAGGGGGAAATCATCACCATCGTCATCACCAACGCTCCTCTCATCGGGAGAGGGCAATCTCCATCAACATCTTCACCAGCACCATCTCATCTCCAAACCCTAGTTCATCTCTTGTATCCAATTCTTGTCTCCAAGTCCGGGATTGGTGCTAGTAGGTTGCTAGTAGTGTTGATTACTCCTTGTAGTTGATGCTAGTTGGTTTATTTGGTGGAAGATCATATGTTCGGATCCTTTATGCACATTATTACCCCTCTGATTATGAACATGAATATGCTTTGTGAGTAGTTACGTTTGTTCCTGAGGACAAGGGAGAAGTCTTGCTATTAGTAGTCATGTGAATTTGGTATTCAATTGATATTTTGATAAGATGTATGTTGTCCAACCTCTAGTGGTGTTATGTGAACATCGACTACATAACACTTCACCATTATTTGGGCCTAGAGGAAGGCATTGGGAAGTAATAAGTAGATGATGGGTTGCTAGAGTGACAGACGCTTAAACCCTAGTTTATGCGTTGCTTCGTAAGGGGCTGATTTGGATCCATATGTTTCATGCTATGGTTAGGTTTACTTTAATACTTTTGTTGTAGTTGCGGATGCTTGCAATAGAGGTTAATCATAAGTGGGATGCTTGTCCAAGTAAGGGCAGTACCCAAGCACCGGTCCACCCACATATCAAATTATCAAAGTACCGAACGCGAATCATATGAGCGTGATGAAAACTAGCTTGACGATATTCCCATGTGTCCTCGGGAGCGCTTTTCCTATTATAAGAGTTTGTCCAGGCTTGTCCTTTGCTACAAAAAGGATTGGGCCACCTTGCTGCACTTTATTTACTTTTGTTACTTGTTGCTCGTTACCAATTATCCTATCACAAAACTATCTGTTACCACTTATTTCAGTACTTGCAGAGAATACCTTGCTGAAAACCGCTTATCATTTCCTTCTGCTCCTTGTTGGATTCGACACTCTTACTTATTGAAAGGACTACGATAGATCCCCTATATTTGTGGGTCATCAAGACTCTTTCCTGGCGCCATTGCCGGGGAGTGAAGCGCCTTTGGTAGGTGGAATTTGGTAAGGAAAAATTTATTTAGTGTGCTGAAATTTTCTGTCACTTGTTACTATGGAAAGTAATTGTTTGAGGGGCTTGTTCGGGGTATCTTCACCCCGTCCAGTTGAGCCAAGAGTTGCTCCTCAACCTACTGAACCTACTGAATCTATTGAAGATGAAACTGCTTTTGAGATTCCTTCGGGTATGATGGAAAAACTGCTAGCTAACCCTTTTGCAGGAGATGGAACAAAGCATCCTGATGAACATCTACGCTTTGTGGATGATATTTGTGGACTATTTAAGCTTGCAGGTATACCCGATGATATTGTTAAGAAGAAGGCTTTCCATTTATCTTTGGAGGGAGACGCATTGACATGGTATAGGCTATGTGATGATACGAGACCATGGAACTATAAAAGAGTGAAATTGGAATTTCATCAAAAGTATTACCCTATGTATCTTGTTCATCGTGATCGCAATTATATATAAAAATTTTGGCCTCGCAAAGGAGAAAGCATCGCTCAAGCTTGGGGGAGGCTTAAATCAATGTTATATTCATGCCCCAATCATGAGCTCTCAAAATTGACAATTCTCCAGAATTTTTATGCTCGGCTTTCTGATAATAATCGCACCATGCTTGATACTTCTTGTGCTGGCTCTTTTATGATGAAGTATATTGAATTTGGATGGAATTTATTGGAAAGAATTAAACGGAACTCTGAAGATTGGGACCTCCACGAAGGTAAGGAGTCAGGTATGACACCTAAGTTTGATTGTGTTAAATCTTTTATGGATACCGATATTTTCCGTAAGTTTAGCACTAAATATGGACTTGACTCTGAGATAGTAGCTTCTTTTTGTCAGCATTCTGGGAATGGGGGTCCCCAGATTTGCCTGCCTGCGGCCTACGGCGTGGCTCAAAGGAGGCCCAGCGCAGCCCATCTTCATCAACACGAATTCAAGACCCTCACGAGGGGCCAAGCCTCGCGGGGCGGACGACAAGGAGCTTCCTTAGGCACGGCCTCGTCAGGCGGGCTCGCGAGGAGGCGGAGAGTTCAAGGCGGGGTACCTCGCGAGGTGCCCATGGCGCAAGCCATGACGACCAGGGGCGCCAGTCGGGCGCCAGCCCGCGCAGTGTCCTCCTTTCCTCTTTGGTGCAAAGGGGGCAAGCACAGGCGAGAGCATCAAGAAAAGGCATCCATTTCGGTGAAACAAGACCAAGACCAGCCCAACGGCAGGGAAGAAGTCATTGTGGAGCCCAAGCAGGCGTCACCACCAGAGCCTTTGACAGGCGAGGACCAACTTTAGTCAGGATAAGTGTACCCGCTGTTTCCCTTCAAAATGGCCAATTGTTGGCGCCCTTCCCGCTCAATATTTGGGACGAGGCCCAGGGCCTTTGCCTATAAATAGGACTAGCCACCCCCAGGGTAGAGGGATCCGGACCTGATCTAGCATCTGGATTCTCACCAAGAAACCAGTAGATATAGCAATTGAACTCCTCCTAGTAGTTCATCGCACCAGCCAAGAACAGACCCTCGCGAGGCTGTTCTTCCTTGTATTGTTCATCATCAGCCCAAGAGGCAATCCACCACACCACAGACTGGAGTAGGGTATTACACCACAATGGCGGCCTGAACCAGTATAAATCTTGTGTCTCTTGTGTTGTTCTGTTTGGTAGTTTAGATCCTAGCGATTTGGCGAGGAACAGGCAGGCAGAGGGTTAAATATCCGCGCGCACCACAGAGTTCGAACCTCAAGGGTCTGCCGGAACCCGAAATCCGACATTTGGCGCGCCAGGTAGGGGTGCGCCAGAATTTGCCTTCCGTCGTCTTGTTCTTCTCTGACCACCGCATCCATGTCTGACGCTCGTCGGGCTCGCGCCGAGCGCCGAGCCGCCCTCGCTTCCCACATTGCGCAGACGGCTCCCGTCAGCGGGCGCCCTCGTCGTTCCCCGTCACCTGCCATCAACGCCGCGACCGGCCCAGCGGGGAACGAACAGCAAGCATCGTCCCAGCATCCATCCATGAGGCGGGACGGCCGCACTGCCACACCCTCGCTCACCCCTGCTGGTTATTCGTCGCGCGCACCCCGCGCAGCCATGGAGGCTCGAGCCGTGCTCATCGCGGCAAACGAGCTCCTGCGCTACCGCCCCATGGGTGACGTCTACGAAGAGTGGCTCGACCGAGTCGCTGAGCTCGTCCGCGCCGCCGGGGGCTCCTCCGCGCCGTCCTTCTCGCTGCACCGCACCCCGCCCTGCACGGGCAATGAAGCTCCTGGGGCGCCCCAGCCGCCTCCTCCTCAAGAAGGCGCCCTGGCCCCAAGGCGCGCGGCCCCTGGGCGGAACCCGCTCCGTCGGGCGCCAGCGCGGCAAGAGCAGAGCTGCCAAGAAGTCCCTCGCCCTCGAGAAGCTGCCCGAGCGCTCCCTGCTCCAGCACGTCAAGACCCTGCGCTGCCCCCAGCCGCGGCGCATGGGGACCCGCAGGACCAAGTTCTTCGTCGCCCAAGGCCTCCTGCGGCCACAGCGGGCTGCCGCGCCTTCACCTCCAAGCTACGCAGCGTCGCGTGGCCCGGCAAGTTCAAGCCAGACCTGCCTCCTCGCTACGACGGCACGGCTGACCCTGCAGAGTTTCTCCAGCTCTACGAGTTGGGCATCGAGGCTGCCAACGGAGACGAGAAGGTCATGGCGAACTGGTTTTCCATGGCGCTCAAGGACGGAGCCCGCACCTGGCTCCTGAACCTGGCTCGAGGCACGATCTCCTCCTGGGACGAGATGCGCACCCGCTTCATCGCCAACTTCCAGGGTACTCGCGACCGGCCATCCGCCGTGAGCGACATGCGCCGTATCAAGCAGCAACCACGGGAAACTCTGCAGAAGTACATCCAGCGCTTCAACAATGCGCGCCTCAAGATCCCCAAGGTGACGGAGGAGGCAATCATCTCAGCCTTCTCCGACGGTGTGCGCGATGTCAAGATGAAGGAGGAGCTGGCGATGCATGAGGACCTGTGCACCTCCTTGGAGCTGTTCAACTTGGCGACCAAGTGAGCCAGGGCTGAGGAGGGACGCCTCTCCCTCCTCGAGCTACCTGCCGTGGACCCGGAAGAGAATAAGCCCAAGGCCAAGGACGTGAAGCGCAAGGGGGCTGCCGTACTCGCGGCAGAGCCAGACACCAAGCGGGGCAGAGATCAGCCCGAATCCTCCAAGGGTAGTCAGTACTGCGTGTACCACGACCTCCACACCCACAACACCAATGAATGCCAAGAGCTCAGGGCCGTGCGTGAAGGAAGGGTCGGCAGACGTCCCGACCGTAGCGACCGGGGCTACGGCCGAGGAGGAGGAAGGAACGTAGGATGCTGGGAAGACCGCGGCCCATGCCAAGGGTGGCGCGACCAACCTCGCGAGGATCGCTGGCAGGACCCGCCTCGTGAGGGAGGCTGGTGGGATCAGCCTCGCGAGGATCGCCCGCAAGGGAACGCGGGGCTCCCTCCGCTGCCGCCGCAGCCAAGAAGAAATGAAGACCGTCATCAGGATGAGGGGGCTGGGGGCTTTCCAGAACCGCGTGCAATCGCCTGCATCCTGGGTGGAGCTCAAGGCCTCGCCTCTCAACGCATCTTCAAGCAGTTCGCCCGCGAAGTGAATGCAGTCCTCCCCAAGCTCGAGGCCACGCGCCCTCTCAGGTGGTCAGCATGCGCCATCACGTTCAACTCAGCGGATCAGCTCAAGTGCGCGGCCACAGCCGGAGTCCTCCCGATGCTTTGCTCCCCAATCATCAGCAACGTGCTGGTCACCAGGACCCTCATCGATGGCGGGGCAGGGCTCAACGTCCTGTCCGTGGAAACGTTCAACAATCTCCAAGTGCCCTACAGCCAGCTTCAGCCAACCAAGCCCTTCTCCGGAGTCACCGACGGCTCCACGGTCCCGATTGGGCAGGTCCGCCTTCCTGTCACCTTCGGGGCACGCGACAACTATCGCACGGAGCTCATCGACTTCGACGTCGCTCACATTCGCCTGCCGTACAACGCCATCCTCGGGTACCCAACGTTGGCCAAGTTCATGGCTGTAACTCACCACGGCTACAACGTCCTCAAGATGCCAGGAAGTGGCGGGGTCATCATGGTGCCGTGCGAAGAGAGAGACGCAGTGTGCTCCCTGGAGCGAGCCTTTCAGGCCGCATCGCTGGAAGACCCGGACCGCGAAAGCAGGAGGCTTCCCGAGGCCGCCCCCAAGAAGAAGAAGACATCATCAGGCCCGGCCCCTCAGGAGGCAGGCCCCTCAGGGCCCGCGCCTGCTCAGGGGGAACCTCCTTCCATCGCATAGGAAAGCGCGCCCGGCGTCCTCCTCGAGCAGGGCTCGGGGGCTCTCCCCTGGAGGGCCGCTGACCTCGCCAAGGTCACGAGGGAGGTGCTTGGGCACCACGTGGAGGCGTGTTTCGAAGCACGCTTCCCACAAGAAGGAGCAAGGCAAGGAGGGCCAAACTCTCAGGAGTTCGTCAGCGAGGCCATTCAGGAGCTACAGGAGTCAAGAGTCATGAGAGGCAGCCATCGCTTACCCGCTGTGGCCCCCCATCCAGGCGAGGATGGTGGGTTGTGCGTCTGCATCGACATACCGGGGCTCAACCGAGCCGCGTATCAGGAGCGCCTCTGGCCCTCGCAAGTGGGACACTGCGAGGGTCCGCCCCACAGCTATGTTCGCATGCCTTATGGCTTGCGGAACGCGGCTGCTGCGCACCAGCGTCTCACGAGGGCCATCCTGGAGGCTGAAGAGGTCAGACATTCTGCAGCCCTGGTGGAGATGGAGATGGCCCGCGAGGAGCCGCCAGTGCCTCCGAAGCCTCCTGAGGCCCCTGGGCCTAGGGGCTCGTGAGGATCGGCTCCCGCAGCCCACCGAGTCTGCTACACCAACACCCCTTCGTCCCCAACATCATCAGGTGACATCTTTCAAGTTTCATTTCCGGCTGGGAGCGCCCTCAGGGCCGCACTATTCCCAGGCCACGTGGGTCCGTCCCTGCGGCGTGTATCCCTTTTATTTCATGTTCTTAGCTTACCTTATTGGGGGCGCCCCTCGGGCTGCATCATCCCCAAGTTGCTCGGGCCTGACCCAGCGGTGTGTACCCTTCTTGCGTTTACCTTAGGGCTATGCTTTTGACCCATTGTGCTTGTTATTTGGTGTCTTTTCCTCCTGGGTGTCGGAAGCTTGGGCGTTAAAGGGGGGTGCCTGAGCATCGCGACTCAGGGCTCCTACCGGCTCTCCAGCCCTCACCCTCTAGTCTTGTCCACGGCATCGCGACTTGGCATGCCAGCGACGGCTGAGACCAGCTCGAGAGCCGGGACCCGAGGACGTAGAGTTTCGACATCTAACCCAGCTTGCGCGTTAAAGGGGGG
>NC_041391.1:179906097-179955006 GCF_002162155.2 Triticum dicoccoides
CTGAGCATCGCGACTCAGGGCTCCTACCGGCTCTCCAGCCCTCACCCTCTGGTCTTGTCCACGGCATCGCGACCTGGCATGCCAGCGACGGCTGAGACCATCTCGAGAGCCGGGACCCGAGGACGTAGAGCACCGACATCTGGCCAAATTTGCAGGAACACACTCCAAGATAAGGCCCAGAGCCTGTGAAGAAGGTGAATGCCTGTGAAGCTCATCTTTTTTGGATAAGGCCCGGAGCCTGTGAAGAAGGCGAATGCCTGTGAAGCTCATCTTTTTTTGGATAAGGCCCAGAGCCTGTGAAGAAGGCGAATGCCTGTGAAGCTCATCTTTTTGGCTAAGGCCCAGAGCCTGTGAAGAAGGCGAATGCCTGTGAAGCTCATCTTTTTGGAAAAGGCCCAGAGCTTGTGAAGAAGGCGAACGCCTGTAAAGCTGTCGCGTTTTAGAAAAGGCCCGAAGCCTGTGAAGAGGGCCAACGCCCGTGAAGCTCGCCTCCTCGAAGAAAGGCCCGGAGCCTGTGAAGAAGGCCAACGCCTGTGAAGCTCGCCGCCCGTGACACTCTCACGTAATAATGAGTGGGGCTGTACACGCCCGGAGTCTCAGGGGTGCCGGCCTCAGGCCCTGGGGCTCCCTCCCATGCCCAGTGGCAGCACTTAGCTCCGCGCTGGTGAGAAGACGTCGAAGACTAGATTAGGTGCCGGACGCGGCTATTTCATTTGCTTTCTGCAGTTGGCCAGTTCATTCTCATTTGGAGTTTTATCGAAACTATCGCCGTCTTTTGACTTGTGGTTCTTTGACCTTTTCGCTCTCTTGCCTCAGTTTATCTTGCGCAAGGGCTCGCGAGGTGGAAGCCCCAGGAGCCCTCGCGAGTGTTCCTATCCCTATCGCTCAAGGTTTCGCGGCCCAGGTCCACTACAGGAGCGCCCCTCCAGTCCATGCCTCATGGGCACCATGACACGAATACAGGGCCTGGGCCGCTCGTCCCCACGGATGAGGCTGGAGATTACCAACGCGCGGGCATGCGACAGAAAGGAACAATACCGAAATAACAAAAACAGTACGATGACTGACAACGATAACCCAAACACGCCCCCACGGGCCCCCACACTACTGTCTTTTTTCGCAGGAGAAAAGAAAGGAAAGAACAAAAGCAGGCGAAGCTTGCCCTACGCTGGCCCTCAGGGAAGACTCGAGCCGCCCCCGGAGCTCAGGCGGACTCCCTTTCGCGCTTCACCGGGGCGCGACGGCGGGCAGACCCGCTGCCGCCCTCCAAGCAGGCGCGACGGCGGGGAGGCTGACTGCGGCCGCTGCTGGAAGAGTCGCTACCCGAAGAAGAGCTGGTTAAGCTTGAGGAGTCTCGGGCGCCGCCAACCGCGCGCGCGCTGTCCTCTCCGTTCTCGCCGGGGCTGAGTCTCCGTCCATGGTCGTCGTCTTCAGGGCAGCACCCAGCACGACGACCGTCTTCCCCAAACACCCGCACATAGAGGGTGGCGTCGCCGTCGAACTTGAAGTGTAGAGAGTAACGGTGGCGCAGGCCACGCGCGCGGGCGAACGTCTACCAGCCACGGGTCAGGGCCAGGCTCCCTGCTGCGGAGACCTCTAGCGAAGCCCACGAGGCCCGGCTGCAGCAGCCATCTGCCTGGAGCCAGAGGCCACCCAAGGCGCCAGCTAGGAGCTCACCTAGGAGGAAGCGAGGGAGCTGAAGCCGGGCGCCATTTGGCTCCACCGCCCACACAATGAACTCTGGCAGCGCCTCCGCAGTATGGAGGCGCGGCCTCGGGGGTCGCGCGGCTGGAACACGCCCCCCGACCATGGCCAGCCGCTCATCACTGAGCAGAGAGCCACCTCTGCGACCGCGGGGGGCCGCCGTGGGGGCCACAAGATGCTTGCGGAGGCGACCTCGACCGCGCTTGGGCGGGGGAGAGGTAGACTCGACCTAGCGAGCCTTTCCCTTCTCTGCGGCCAAGAACTTCCTTGGCGGAGCCATGAAGAAGAAGGAGGAGCAAGAGGGGATAGACTGGAAGGACGTGCGCCGTTCCGTACTTATAGCTGGAGAAGGCCAACCGTCGACCTCCACGATCACAGGTAATCATGACCCGCTTTGCATGCAGGGACTTGTTGAATCTGTGCGGTTACCAAGGCATCATGGGGAAGCAGAGGCGCCCACGTCCAATCAACCACCACGCGGCGCCCAAGGCTGCAGGCTGTTAGGGCCCACGATGCTTCGCACTTGCCCTTTCACCTCTCTGCTCGGCCAAGTTCGGGCGCGCCGTGTGCCCGGGGGCTACTGTCGGCGTTCTGGGAACGGGGGTCCCCAGACTTGCCTGCCTACGGCCTGCGGCATGGCTCAAAGGAGGCCCAGCGCAGCCCATCTTCATCAACATGAATTCAAGACCCTTGCGAGGGGCCAAGCCTCGCGGGGCGGACGACAAGGAGCTTCCTCAGGCACGACCTCGTCAGGCGGGCTCGCGAGGAGGTGGAGAGTTCAAGGCGGGGTACCTCGTGAGGTGCCCATGACGCAAGCCATGACGACCAGGGGCGCCAGTCAGGCGCCAGCCCGCGCAGTGTCCTCCTTTCCTCTTTGGTGCAAAGGGGGCAAGCGTAGGCGAGAGCATCAAGCAAAGGCATCCATTTCGGTGCAACAAGACCAAGACCAGCCCAATGGCAGGGAAGAAGTCATTGTGGAGCCCAAGCAGGCGTCACCACCAGAGCCTTTCACAGGCGAGGACCAACTTTAGTCAGGATAAGTGTACCCGCTGTTCCCCTTCAAAATGGCCAATTGTTGGCGCCCTTCCCGCTCAATATTTGGGACAAGGCCCAAGGCCTTTGCCTATAAATAGGACTAGCCACCCCCAGGGTAGAGGGATCCGGACCTGATCTAGCATTTGGATTCTCACCAAGAAACCACTAGATAGAGCAATTGAACTCCTCCTAGTAGTTCATCGCACCAGCCAAGAACAGACCCTCGCGAGGCTGTTCTTCCTTGTATTGTTCATCATCAGCCCAAGAGGCAATCCACCACACCACACACTGGAGTAGGGTATTACACCACAATGGTGGCCTGAACCAGTATAAATCTTGTGTCTCTTGTGTTGTTCTGTTTGGTAGTTTAGATCCTAGCGATTCGGCGAGGAACAGGCAGGCACAGGGTTAAATCTCCGCGCACACCCCAGAGTTCGAACCTCAAGGGTCTGCCGGAACCCGAAATCTGACACTTTTTGTGAATCTTTTGCTACTTATGGTTATCTCCCCAAGGAGAAGTGGTTTAAATATCATCCTCCCATAGAAGTAAAAGTAGCTGCACCTATTAAAGTTGAAGAAAAGATTGTCACTTATAATGATCCTATCGTTCCTACTTCTTATGTTGAGAAACCACCTTTCCCTCTTAGAATGAAGGATCATGCTAAAGCTTCAACTGTTGTTCGTAAAAGCAATACCAGGACTTATACACCTCCTAAGCAAGTCAAAGTAGAACCCAATATTGGTGTTGTTAAAGATCTCTTGTCTGATAATATTGATGGGCATGTTATTCAATTCACTGGTGAAACTGCAAGAATTGCTAAACCCTGTGATAGAGATAAACATAGACCTGTGGTAGGCGTGCCTGTTATTTCTGTTAAAATAGGAGATCATTGTTATCATGGCTTATGTGATATGGGTGCTAGTGCTAGTGTTATACCCATTGGTTTATACAAAGAAATTATGCATGAGATTGCACCTTCTAAGTTAGAGGAAATTGATGTTACAATTAAACTTGCCAATACAGATACTATATCTCCAATGGGAATTGTTAGAGATGTTGAAGTCTTGTGTGGGAAAACCAAATATCCCGCTAATTTTCTTGTTCTTGGTTCTCCACAAGATAGCTTTTGTCCTATTATATTTGGTAGACCCTTCTTGAATACTGTTAATGCTAAGATAGACTGCGAAAAGGATGTTGTTACTGTTGGCTTGGATGATATGGTTCATGAGTTTAATTTCTCTAAATTTAGTAAACAACATCGTGAGGAAGAATTTCCTAGTAAGGATGAAATTATTGGTCTTGCTTCTATTGCCGTACCTCCTAGTGATCCTTTAGAACACTATTTGCTAGACCATGAAAATGATATGTTCATGAATGAAAGAAGGGAAATAGATGAAGTATTCTTTAAACAGGAACCTATTCTGCAACACAATTTGCCTGTTGAAATCCTAGGGGATCCTCCTCCACCCAAGGGTGATCTCGTGTTTGAGCTTAAACAGTTTCCTGATAATCTTAAATATGCTTATCTTGATGAAAAGAAAATATATCCTGTCATTATTAGCGCTAACCTTTTAGAGCATGAAGAAGAAAGATTATTGAAAACTCTGAAGAAGCACCGCGCTGCTATTGGATATACTCTGGATGATCTTAAGGGCATCAGTCCCACTCTATGTCAACATAAAATAAATTTGGAAGCAGATGCCAAACCGGTTCGTGATCCTCAACGACTTTTGAATCCTAAAATGAAAGAAGTGGTAAGAAAAGAAATACTCAAGCTTCTGGAGGCAGGTATAATTTATCCCGTTGCTGATAATCAGTGGGTAAATCCTGTCCATTGTGTCCCTAAGAAGGGAGGTATTATTGTTGTCCCTAATGATAAAGATGAATTGATTCCGCAAAGGATTATCACAGGTTATAGGATGGTAATTGATTTCCGCAAATTAAATAAGGCTACTAATAAAGATCATTACCCCTTACCTTTTATTGATCAAATGCTAGAAAGATTATGCAAACATACACATTATTGCTTTCTAGATGGTTATTCTGGTTTTTCTCAAATACCTGTGTCGGCTAAAGATCAATCAAAGACTACTTTTACATGCCCTTTTGGTACTTTTTCTTATAGACGTATGCCTTTTGGTTTATGTAATGCACCTACTACCTTTCAAAGATGCATGATGGCTATATTCTCTGACTTCTGTGAGAAAATTTGTGAGGTTTTCATGGACGACTTTTCCGTCTATGGTTCCTCTTTTGATGATTGCTTGAGCAATCTTGCTCGAGTTTTGCAGAGATGTGAAGAAACTAATCTTGTCTTGAATTGGGAAAAGTGCCACTTTATGGTGAATGAAGGTATTGTCTTGGGGCACAAAGTTTCTGAAAGAGGTATTGAAGTTGATAAAGCCAAGGTTTATGCTATTGAAAAGATGCCATGTCCCAAGGACATCAAAGGTATAAGAAGTTTCCTTGGTCATGTCGGATTTTATAGGAGGTTCATTAAGGACTTCTCGAAAATTTCTCGGCCTCTGACTAATTTAGTACAAAAAGATGTACCATTTGTCTTTGATGATGATTGTGTAGAAGCATTTTAAATACTTAAGAAAGCATTAGTCTCTGCACCTGTTGTTCAGCCACCTGATTGGAATTTTCCTTTTGAAATTATGTGTGATGCTAGTGATTATGCTGTAGGTGCTGTTCTAGGGCAGAGAGTTGATAAGAAATTGAATGTTATCCATTATGCTAGTAAGACTCTAGACAATGCTCAAAGAAACTATGCTACTACTGAAAATGAACTTTTAGCGGTTGTATTTGCTTGTGATAAATTCAGACCCTATATTGTTGATTCTAGAGTAACTATTCACACAGATCATGCTGCTATTAAATATATTATGGAAAAGAAAGATGCAAAACCTAGACTCATTATATGGGTTCTCTTGCTTCAAGAATTTGATTTACATATTGTTGATAGAAAAGGAGCTGAGAACCCCGTTGCAGACAACTTGTCTAGGCTAGAGAATGTTCTTGATGACCCACTACCTATTGATGAAGCTTTCTTGATGAGCAATTAAATGTCATAAGTACTTCTCGTAGCACTCTGTGGTATGCTGATTATGCTAATTATATTGTTGCTAAATTTGTACCACCTAGCTTCACATACCAACAAAAGAAAAAGTTTTTCTATGACTTGAGACATTACTTTTGGGATGACCCGCATCTTTATAAAGGAGTAGATGGTGTTATTAGACGTTGTGTACCTGAGCATGAACAGGAACTGATACTACGCAAGTGTCACTCCGAGGCTTATGGAGGACACCACGCTGGAGATAGAACTGCACATAAGGTATTGCAATCCGGTTTTTATTGGCCTACTCTCTTCAAGCATGCCCGTAAGTTTGTTTTATCTTGCGATGAATGTCAAAGAATTGGTAATATCAGTAGACGTCAAGAAATGCCTATGAATTATTCACTTGTTATTGAGCCATTTGATGTTTGGGGCTTTGATTATATGGGACCTTTTCCTCCCTCTAATGGTTACACTCATATTTTAGTTGCTGTTGATTACGTTACTAAGTGGGTAGAAGCTATTCCAACTAGTAGTGCTGATCATAACACTTCTATTAAAATGCTTAAGGAAGTTATTTTTCCGAGGTTTGGAGTCCCTAGATACTTAATGACTGATGGTGGTTCACACTTTATTCATGGTGCTTTCCGTAAGATGCTTGCTAAATACGATGTTAATCATAGAATTGCATCTCCTTATCACCCGCAGTCTAGTGGTCAAGTAGAATTGAGCAATAGAGAGCTCAAATTAATTTTGCAAAAGACTGTCAATAGGTCTAGAAAGAATTGGTCCAAGAAATTGAATGATGCATTATGGGCCTACAGAACTGCATACAAAAATCCTATGGGTATGTCTCCGTATAAAATGGTTTATGGAAAAGCATGTCACTTACCTCTCGAACTAGAACATAAGGCATATTGGGCTATTAAAGATCTCAACTATGATTTTAAACTTGCCGGTGAAAAGAGGTTATTTGATATTAGCTCACTTGATGAATGGAGAACCAAAGCTGATGAAAATGCCAAGTTGTTTAAAGAAAAGGTTAAAAGGTGGCATGACAAAAGGATACAAAAACGTGAGTTTAATGTAGGTGAGTATGTATTGCTATACAACTCTCGTTTAAGATTTTTTGCAGGAAAACTTCTCTCCAAATGGGAAGGTCCTTACGTTATCGAGGAGTTCTATCGTTTCAGTGCCATAAAAATCAACAACTTTGCAGGTACAAATCCGAAGGTGGTAAACGGTCAAAGGATCAAGCACTATATCTCAGGTAATCCTATAAATGTTGAAACGAATATTATTGAAACCGTAACCCCTGAGGAGTACACAAAGGACACTTTCCAGAATGTTCTAGACTCCGAAAAGGAATAGGTATGTGGTACGGTAAGTAAACCGACTCCAAAACAATTTTTAAGGCAATATTTCTCCGTTTTGGAATATCTAGAAAAATAGAAAAATTAGTAGCAGTCCGGGGAGGACACGAGGCCTCCACGAGGGTGGAGGGCGCGCCCTACCCCCCTGGGGGAGGCCCCCTACCTCGTGAGCACCTCGTGTGCCCTCTGGACTCCGTTTCCTTGCATGATACGTATTTTGGCCGGTAAAAATTCATTATATTTACTCCCGAAGGTTTTGGCTCTCGCATCACGCAAATATCCTCTGTTTTCGTTTCGAGATGTTGCTGCTGCAGAGTAGGGCAAGATGTCTTCGCAATATTCGGAGGGAGAGAGCTACATGGCTGATTATATTGCAAATCCAAAAGTATATGGGGATGCGAAGCATTATGGCTGGACCACAGAGGAAGAAGAAGACTATGATCCAAAGAGGAAGGAGGAAACGAGTTCCGACGAAGAGGACTATTCCCTACCTCAACCTGGTGATATGCATGTGGAGTTCAAGAAATCAAGCCTTCCTAAGGTCCAATATGTCCCACCTCGTTTTTCGCAGGACAACAAGGCAGCACTATGCAAAAAGATAATGAAACTTGAGCTCGAGAATGAGGATCTAAGGGAGGAAAATTTTAGCCTCAGAAGCAAGCTGGAGAAGAAAAATGCAACACCTCCATCACCTCCGAGGAAATAATCGCATGGGTATGGGCACTCCCCTTGGCAACTGCCAAGCTTGGGGGAGGTTCCCTGGTATCGTATCACCATCACAACTCCTATCTTTACCCTTTTTCTTAGTTCGATCCTATTAGTAGTATCTTAATTTAGTAGAATAAAGTCATGGCATGATCTAGTTTTGAGTTTTGCTTTATGATCCTTCATTGTAATCGAGTCCGTGAGCTATATAATAAAGATTAGTGTCAAGTCAAGGGCTTGAGTATTTTGCCATGATCTTGGGTGATTAGAAGAAAAAGAATAAAAAAGAATCAAAGAGTTCATATTGATCTTATTGAAAGTAATGACTTCACATAGAAAGAGTATGATGATTAAAAGTTGTTGGGAGTTGGCAAATATAGCTTTGGTCATCGTTGCACTTAATAGGAAGTAATGAGGAAAGAGGGGTTTCACATATAGATATATTATCATTGACATCTTTTATGATTGGGAGCACTCATTAAAATATGACATGCTAAAGAGTTGATGTTGGACAAGGAAGACAACTTAATGAGTTATTTCCTTACATCTGAGATAAAGTATGTTGTCATGGTTCCTCTACCGTGTTGAGCTTGCCTTTCCCCCTCATGCTAGCCAATTCTCAGCACTAAGTAGAAATACTACTTGTGCTTCCAAATACCCTTAAACCAGTTTTGCCATGAGAGTCCACCATATCTACCTATGGATTGAGTAAGATCCTTCAAGTAAGTTGTCATTTGTGCAAGCAATAAAAATTGCTCTCTAAATATGCATGAATTATTAGTGCGGAGAAAATAAACTTTGTACGAACTTGTTGTGGACGCAATAAAAGCGACGGACTGCATAATAAAGGTTCACATACAAGGGGCAATATAAAGTGACGTTCTTTTGCATTAAGATTTTGTGCATCAACCCTAAACGCGCATGACAACCTCTTCTTCCCTCTGCGAAGGGCCTATCTTTTATTATTATCCTCTACCTTATGCAAGAGTCATGGTGATCTTCACCTTTACTTTTTAATTTTATCCTTTGGCAAGCTCAACATGTTGGAAAGAACATGATATATATATATATATCTAATTGGATGTGGGGGAGCGTGGATTATTATTGTTGACATTACCCTTGAGGTAAAAGGTTGTGGGGCAAAAACTATAAGCCCCTATCTTTCTCTGTGTCCGATTAAAACTCCATAACCACAAGTATCGTGCGGTGTTAGCAATTATGAAGGACTAAGTGATAGTTGAGTATGTGGACTTGCTTTTAAGCTCTGGCATAGACTCTTTCCGATGTTATGATAAATTGCAATTGCTTCAATGACTGAGATTATAATTGTTGGGGCCCAATAAGGTTTCTGATTCATATTTTGGCTTTGTGAAAAGATCATCACTTGAACATTAGTAATCATATGACAAAATCTATATATGTTGCTGTTATGAAATAATCATGATGCCTTCATGTCCGTATTTTATTTTTATCGACGCCTCTACCTCTAAACATGAGGACATATTTATTGTTATCGGCTTTCCGCTTGACGACAAGCGAGGTCTAAGCTTGGGGCAGTTGATACGTCCATTTTGCATCATGCTTTTATGTCAATATTTATTGTATTATGGGCTGTTATTTCACGTTATGTCACAATACTTATGGCTATTCTCTCTTATTTTACAAGGTTTACATGAAGAGGGAGAATGCCGGCAGCTGGAATTCAAGGCTAGAAAAGGAGCAAATATTGAAGGACTATTCTGCGCAACCCCAAAAGTCCTAAAACTCCACGGAATACCTTAAAATAAATAAAGAAAAATCGTCGCCAAAGATGAAGGCCAGGGGGCCCACACCCTGCTCACGAGGGTGGGCCCCCCGCGGGCGCGCCCCCTACCTCGTGGGCCCCCTGGTGGCTCTCCGACGTCCATCTTCTCCTATATGAAGTCTTTCGATGAGAAAAAAATAGAAGGGAACCTTTCGGGGCGAGACTCCGTCGCCACGAGGTGGAACCTTGGCGGAACCAATCTAGGGCTCCGGTAGAGCTGTTCTGTCGGGGACACTTCCCTCCGGGAGGGGGAAATCATCACCATCGTCATTACCAATGCTCCTCTCATTGGGAGAGGGAAATCTCCATCAACATCTTCACCAGCACCATCTCATCTCCAAACCCTAGTTCATCTCTTGTATCCAATTCTTGTCTCCAAGTCCGGGATTGGTGCTAGTAGGTTGCTAGTAGTGTTGATTACTCCTTGTAGTTGATGCTAGTTGGTTTATTTGGTGGAAGATCATATGTTTAGATCCTTTATGCACATTATTACCCCTCTGATTATGAACATGAATATGCTTTGTGAGTAGTTACGTTTGTTCCTGAGGACAAGGGAGAAGTCTTGCTATTAGTAGTCATGTGAATTTGGTATTCGTTTGATATTTTGATAAGATGTATGTTGTCCAACCTCTAGTGGTGTTATGTGAACATCGACTACATAACACTTCACCATTATTTGGGCCTAGAGGAAGGCATTGGGAAGTAATAAGTATATGATGGGTTGCTAGAGTGAAAGAAGCTTAAACCCTAGTTTATGCGTTGCTTCGTAAGGGGCTGATTTGGATCCATATGTTTCATGCTATGGTTAGGTTTACCTTAATACTTTTGTTGTAGTTGCGGATGCTTGCAATAGAGGTTAATCATAAGTGGGATGCTTGTCCAAGTAAGGGCAGTACCCAAGCACCGGTCCACCCACATATCAAATTATCAAAATACCGAACGCGAATCATATGAGCATGATGAAAACTAGCTTGACGATATTCCCATGTGTCCTCGGGAGCGCTTTTCCTATTATAAGAGTTTGTCCAGGCTTGTCCTTTGCTACAAAAAGTATTGGGCCACCTTGCTGCACTTTATTTACTTTTGTTACTTGTTGCTCGTTACCAATTATCCTATCACAAAACTATCTGTTACCACTTATTTCAGTACTTGCAGAGAATACCTTGCTGAAAACCGCTTATCATTTCCTTCTGCTCCTCGTTGGGTTCGACACTCTTACTTATCAAAAGGACTATGATAGATCCTCTATACTTGTGGGTCATCAGGCTACTTTAAGAGTCTTGCTCCACAAGAGGGCCACAGTATCAATATTAAATAATGTGGCAAAGCCCATGAGTGCAAGTTGACGAATGGAAAGTAAATTGTATGCAAGGGACTCAACAAGCATGACTTTCTCGATCGTGAGATCATGACAAATGAAAATCTTGCCAAGACCCAATACCTTGGAAGACGAGGCATCACTCCACTCGACATTCGTGGGCATAGATGGAATCTTGTGCACGTCCACCACCAAGTCCTTGCTTCCGGTCATATGATTTGTGGCTCCACTATCGAGCAACCATGATCCCCCACCGGAAGCAAACACCTACAAGAGATCAAGGCTTGGTTTTAGGTACCCATTTTGTAATGGGTCCTTTGATGTTAGTAACAAGGGTCTTAGGAACCCAAATAGACCATTCAATGTACCCATAAGGAGAACCAACAAATTTAGCATAAACATGCCCATCACTAGCACGGCACAACACATAAGAAGGGTTAAAGTTGCCGGCTTTGTTGGAAGGGGTGGCATTGCCCTTTTTGATATCACCACCCTTCACATTGTTCTTCTTCTCCTTAGAAGCACCCTCTCCCTCCTTCACAAAAGTTTGCTTGAGAGGAGGAGGTCGTTTGGCCTTGTCATTCTTCTTCTTGTTCTTGGACTTGGGTGCGAACCCAACTCCCTCCTTGGCCACAACTTCCTTTTGATTGCTCAAAAGGTCATTGAGATTCTTCTCACCTTGTATGCAAGACACAAGGCCTTTCTCAAGTTGCTCCTTCAACTCGGCATTCTCCTCCACAAGATGCACATGATTACAACACGGGTTAGTAGCATTTGCATTCTCAATTAAGACCATATGAGGAAAAGTGGCTTTCTCCTTGGTTAGCTTCACTTGGAGTCGATCATGAGACTCCTTGAGGCTAGCATGAGCACCCTTCAAGGCCTGGTGAGCCTTGTCAAGTATATCAAACTCCTCGTAGAGTCTACCATGGTCAACCCCAAGTTTAGCCTTCTCGAAATCAAGCACACGAGATACAACAAGAGCATGATCAAGATCTTTCTTTAATTTAGCACGGTCATCGTTGTGTGACTCCTCAAGAGTCAAACGATGAACACGCTCTTCCTCAAGTGCATTAGAGAGATCCGATATCTCACCGGCATAGTCACGACTATGACCTTCCATCTTAGAGATGGTTTCTTCATGAGCCTTGATCATGTCATTGGCTTCACCAAGTTGTTCCAAGAGAGCAACGAAGTGCTTCTTGGATTTGCCCTTGAGCTTACTCATAAAAGATTCAAATTAATTTACTTCCTCATTAGACCCCTCACTTTCATCAATGAAATCCATCAAGGAAGGACTAGTAATGATGGTAGTTTTGATGTTGGAGGTTACCTTGTTGGTGGCTTTGGCCATGAGGCACTTAGCGGTGATGTTCTCGTTGGGTGAATCGAAGAGAGACACCCGTGGAGTTGTGTCAATGACAACGGAGGCCATGGCCATGGCTTCACCATCTTCATCGCCATCATCATCCTCATTGTATTCTTCTTGTGCCACCAACCCTTTGGTCGGAGTCTTCTTGGTGAAGTTGTTCTTGTTAGGGAAGGACTTGGATATGTCTTTTCTGATGAGCTTGCCACCATTGTCCCGCTTCTCGTAAGGGCACTCCGCAACAGAATGGCTCACATTGCCACAATTGTAACATCTTCTCACACGTTGCTTGCCCTTGAGGCCACTTGAGTTGTTCTTGTTGAAATTGGGCCTTGAGTTCTTCTTGCTCCAAAATTGCCTTGGAGCAAGAGCCATGTGCTCATGATAATCATGTTTTGTATCTTCGGGGTTGCTCTCCTCATCTTCCTCTTCATCCTCTTCTTCTACACTAGCCTTGGCCTTCAAGGCAAGGTTGGTCTTCTTTGCTCTTTGAGAACGCAACACCGCATTGTCGGCGGTCTTGTCCAAGATCCTCATCGCCACAAACTCATCCAACACTTCACTTGAGGACAAGGTGTGGAAGTCCGGCCTTTCACGGATGACGGAGGACATGGCCTTGTGGTAAGGCATCATGGCCTTGAGGAATTTGCGCTTGATCCAATTATCATCCGTATCCTTGCTCCCATGATCTCGGAGAGAGATCGCGAGAGTGGTTAATCTCCGGTAAAGCTCACGAGGTTCTTCATCTTCATTCATTGCAAACTCATCGGCTTCATCCTACACCACTTCATAGTTGGAGCGTTGAATGCTTGCGCTTACCTTGTAAAGAGAAACAACATGGTGTCATGCTTCCTTGGCTACAGTGAACGGTCGAAGATGTGCAACGTCTTCGGATGGAATTGCGTCTTGGATGATGAAGAGGGCATTCTCATTGAATTGATGATCCATAGCTTCTCTCGGGGTAAAGTTGCTTGGTTCATGCGGATAGAAACCTTGCTCAATAATTCTCCAAAGATTAGTATTAACATGGTTTAAATGACGTTTAAAGCGATAGACCCAAGAGTCAAAATCCTCATTTTTAACAATCTTAGGAGGAGAACCCGCATGATTTAAATGAGTGGAGGGAACCGGTCCTCCATAAGTAAGAGGTGGTTCAACATGGGCATAGATGCCGTTTCCACTTTTACCACTAGATAAGGAACTTTTTCACTAGTATCTTCCCCCTTGTCAGAGTTAGCATCCGTCACCTTCTTAGTGGGTTCGACCACTTCCAAAGGTGCGGTGGACAATTTAAGACCATCAAGAAAGTTCTTAAACATGCCTTTGGCCTCGCCGTCATGGAGGTTTTCAATGTGTCCAAAGCCACATTGAACTCCTGACGTGAGATTGAGGTTCCCCCATCGGTCGTAGACGAGGACGGAATCACACCAGGGTGCTCCTCCTCATCGTCTACGGTGTCAACCATACTCTTCGGATGGCAAAGTCCTTAATAAAGAGACGAGGCTCTGATACCAATTGAAAGGATCGATATAGTTGACTAGAGGGGGGGTTCAATAGGCAACTAACAATTTTTAGCTTTTCTTTACCAAATTCAACTTTGCATCAAAGTAGGTTGTCTAGATATGCAACTAGGTGAGCAACCTATATGATGCAACAACAATAAGCACACAAGCAAGCAAAGGATATAACACAAATAACTTGCACAAGTAAAGGTGAGAGATAACCAAAAGCGGAACCGATGGGGACGAGGATGTGTTACCGAAGTTCCTTTTTTTGAGGGGAAGTACATCTCCGTTGGAGCGGTGTGGAGGCACAATGCTCCCCAAGAAGCCACTAGGGCCACCGTATTCTTTCCACGCCCTCACACAATGCGAGATGCCGTGATTCCACTATTGGTGCCCTTGGAGGTGGCTGAAAGGATCGAGATGGACCTAGAGGGGGGTGAATAGGTACGATTACAAATTTTAATTATTACTTAGCAATTTTAGGCAATAATGCGGAATATGAAGGTGAGTCAAGTACTAAGCAAGTAACACGAGCATGTAAGTAAGCAAGCACAATATGATATAAGTAAGTGCTAAGAGACAAGTAACCATAAGTAGAAAGTTGGGGTTAGGAACAACCGCAACTCCGGGAGACGAGGATTTATGCCGATGTTCACTTCCTTGGAGGGAAGCTAGTCACCGTTAGAGAGGTGGATGTTACCACGAAGCCACACCAACGCCGCGAAGGCTCACCCTATTCTCCATTTGAGACAACACCATGGAGGTGTTTCTCAACCACTAGTGGTAGACCTTGGGGTGGTCTCCAAACCCTCACAAACTTTTCTGGGGGTAATCACAAAGGTTGATTCCTCTCCGAAAGACTCCTACCGCCTAGGAGTCTCCAACCTCCAAGAGTAATAAGAACGTTGGGGAAAAGCTCAAGACTTGCTCAAATCACAAATTCCTTTTGTGCAAAGAAGGGGAAGGAGTGGATCTATCACTTGATTGGAGAACGTCTCTCAAATGTTCCTAAATCCCCTGGGGATCTAGGATTTGCTGTAGGTGATTGAGAGAGAGAGAGTGAAAAGTGTTCTTGGCAAGCTCAAAGTGAATGGTCAACCTCATCCCGTGGAAGAGAGAAGCCTATATATAGTGGGTGTGGAAAAAGTGACTATTTGAGCCACTTAAGGGCACAGAAGGGGTCGGACGTCCGGATAACACCGGACGTCCGGTGGCACAAATATGTCCGAACGTCCGATAGTTATCGGTCATCCGGCCGCTGGGAACACATAAGCCACGAATCTGTACACAGCACACGGACGTCCGAGACGTGCCGGTCGTCCGAAGCCCGGATGTCCGGAGAGGCCCGGAAATCCGTAAATATGGTTCTGTGGTGGAAATATCGGACGTCCGAGATGTGTCGGTCGTCCCGAGGCCGGACATCCAGAGAGGTCCGGAAATCTTTGAATAACATTCTGTTGGTGAAACACTGGACGATCGCAGAGAGCCGGACGTCCGAACAGCTAAGAGGGATCGGACGTCCGTAGAGTACGGACGACCGGAGAGCAAAACTGGAGTTGTGGATTTGGGCAAATCTTTCACTAGTTCCAACGATCCCCTATTAATAGTGTGGGATCCCTACTCAAGAACAAACCGTAAACAAAGCCAAGGCTAATGTCTTGTATATCCGATCTTGAGTTATATGCATTTGTCCCTAGTCATGATCCACACACGGCCTTCGAGACATAATCCTGAGATATACTTGATAAACATGATTAGTCTCAACATAGATGTTGTCATCAAAATCAAAATATGATTAAGGGCATGATTGCACTTTCAGTCTCCCCATTTTTGGTAGTTGATGACAACATATGTGCACACACATAAAAATAAAAATCGAAAGGATTTGTTGTGGAGCTCAATAAACAAAGAATAAGCAAGGAGAGAGCTCCCCCTCAATATGATACCATAGAGAATAAACATGAAGAGAGATCCCCCTCAATATGATACCAACACAACCAAATCTCATACACAAGATAATCAAGACAATAAGCTCCATATAGGTTCATCACTCATAGTATAGATCATAAGTTTCTACAATCTCATAACATGAGTTCGATACAAGCTAATCAATAACATAGCAATGAGTTTGATCACAAGCTAACAAGCTAATATCATAGTATGCATAGTGCCTACTCCCCCTTAGCATCAAATACCCAAAAGGGGTGCATAACAGCATCAGAGAGCATCATCATCATCATCATCATCATCATCATGTGCACCACTGCCACCAGCCTCGTCAAAGAAGTCAGCGCACTCAGGACCCGAGGGAAAACCAAAATCAGTAGGTGGCTCATCAGGAAAACGGTCATCATCACTCACATCAAACACTCCGGAGTCTCTCAGACAAGTCTTCAGAGCATTCTTGGAGGTGATAAGGTGTGTGACAACATCGTGATTTTGGGAGCAGTTAAATGAAACAGCCTTCATCAAGGCAGAGTGGGCCTTCCCCAGAAAGCGAGCAATGCGACCAAAGGGTGCAGATCCGGAGGGAGCAGAACGAGGGATGCTAGCAGCAGTGCGGCGTGGATGAGCGGAAGAGGGAGAGTCCTTGGGAACATAGTTATCGGCCATGTGTGGGGGAATGACCCATCGCTCATGCAAATGAGTGCGGGCAATAGGAAACGAAGCTACACTCTCGATGAAAGCCTGAAGAAAGGGAGCATGAGGAAAGGCCCGCTTGTGCTGAAACGAAGCGAGGCGAATCTCATGCCATAGAAAATGAGGCACATTGATCTTTCCTTTCGGAGCCATATAGAGGCGATGCATGAGATCGATGTAGTAGCTACTGCAGGACCCCTTGTCACCCATCTTAGGATAAATGGTACGAATGACACATTGATAGATAATGAAGAAAGGAGCACGTCAAATGGAAACTTGGTTAAAACCCTTATGTTTCTCATCATCAGTCAGTTGGGGTATGGGTCTGATAAGATCAGCACATGCATCAGGGCCCTTGGGTCTATGGTCGGGGTCATCATTGTGAATTTTGAACCCGGTGTCAGGAAAACCAAGGGCAGTAACAAACTGAGAGTAGGAAGCCGAGAGCTTTGTGTCGGTGATCATCCAAGTAACAGTGTTATTTGGACCAAAAAAGCATGTGGCATAAAATTGATGAATGGCGGCTTGGTTAAAGTCATGTTGAAATATAAATGGGGCAGCAAGATTGGAGGACTCAATGAGCTCAATAACCCCAGAATATTTTTCCGGATGAGTACGAATATGCTCTAAATCAGTGCACAAATGCAGGGAAAGACCCTTTGGAATGATGATAGTGGTAAAAATGTCAGCTTGGACATTAGTGCAAAAAGGTGGGTCCCTAGAGTCACGAGCAACCGTAAATTGATCAACATCACGACGCAACTTAAGATAGGAGCCAATGGGAACCAGGTTGAACCACTTAACGTGACGGCCGTGTGGTAAAGGAGGTTCAAGTGAGATATGATGAGCATCACCGTGAGGTTGGACCGGAGGAGGAGGAGGCTGGAAGGTGGGCCGCTGAGTCCCGGGCTTGGGAGCAGTGGTGCGAACAGGGACATGCTCTCCACGTCCATATGAGCCAGCTCATCTTCATAGTCAGAGCCCTCCGATGAGTCGTCGCTTGGAGACCGGCGAGAAGGAGGAACACGCTCCCTAGGATGACCCCATTCTTGGGAATCGTCGGAATCACCATGATGGAAGGGATGAGAGGACCCAGGTGGGGGTCCTTGCGAGTAGTGCTCCTGGTCTTCACCATTCCGACCTAGAAGAGGAGGGAAACCCAAATCAACAACCCACCACCAGATCGACGAATCGATGGATGAGAGAAGAAGATATGGGTGCTACCTTGGAGTGAAGAACACAGAGGGAGACCGCGACCTGAGCTAATCAGTCAGCGGGCCGAGTGGCCACAGCGAGCGGCGTGACGATGGCGAGGAACTCGAGCCGGAACAGGGGCGACCCGAGCGGCCACGGCGAGTGGCGTGCCAACTACAAGGGCCCTGAGCAGTGAGCGGACACGGCGAGAGGCATAGGCGGCATGCGGCCGCGGCGAGCAGCCATGAGACAGGGGCGGCGGCAGTGGGGAACAGAGGAGAGGGGCGAATGGATTAGGGTAACTGACCCGAAAACCCACCCCGCGCTATATATAGGTGCCTGAGAAATCGTCCGGATGTCCGGCGCCTAGGCCAGGAAAAAATGAACGGACGTCCGGATAGGCCGAACGACTGGGTTGAGGTCAACAGAAAGCTTTTTATGGACGACCGGAGCACGACGAACGTCCGGTGTCGGAGAAACGTCCTGACGACCAGCAATCCACGGACGTCCAGCGCCTGGGCCAGGAAAAGATACCAGAGAGAATTTTACGGACGTCCGGTACATAACGGACGTCCGGAAGCATATAAGAATTTTTTAGAGGAGTAGGGTGCAATTATTTGTGCTACTAATCATGATGAGGAGATGATGATTACCGTACGTAGTAAGAATTTCTATTAAGAAACGAGTATCCTATGCCAACAATAATAAAACATATACCGCTCATATATTGTTCTAATGACAAGAGTGGTGGCTACTGCCACCATGTATGAGTATATGTGACATGGCACGGAAATATTGGAACTTTGAGTGCATAATGACTACTCTAGCATGGAAAGCACCATAGTTAGATGTCATGGTAGCTTTGAGAGTGTTTGTTCTTTTTATGCATTTCATAGGGTGAGGATACTCATGAGTTGAGTGTCCCTCCCTAAATATATGCCTACATCAAGATAAGACATTAAGTTCATGCATGGATGGGTGCTAGATTTCACATAATATTGTCAAGATCCAAGATACCAAGTTCACGCCTAAGTCGACAAAACCTTGCTTCATCCAATGGTTTGGTGAAAATATCTGCTAGTTGCAAATCTGTACCAACATGATTGATGTGAATATCACCCTTTTCCACGTGATCTCTCAAGAAGTAATACCTAATATCAATGTTCTTAGTGCGGAGATGATCCTTGGGGTTCTCAGCAATATTGATGGCACTTTCATTATCACATAGGAGAGGCACATGTCTATAAGTGATATTGTAATCCTTCAAGGTTTGCCTCATCCATAGTAATTGAGTTGCACAACTGGCGGTTGCAATGTATTCAGCTTCTGCGGTAGAGAGGGCAATACAATTTTGTTTCTTTGAGGACCAACTTACCAAGGAGCATCCAAGAAACTGACATGCGCCAGAGGTGGACTTATGATCCACTTTGTCTCCAGCCCAATCCGCATCCGTGTACCCAATGAGATCGAACTTAGCATCCTTGGGGTACCATAAACCCAACTTTGGGGTGTGAACAAGGTATCTAAGAATATGCTTAACCGCCTTATGATGACTTTCCCTAGGGGAAGCTTGAAATCTAGCACAGATGCATACACTAAACATGATGTCTGGTCTAGATGCACAAAGGTAAAGCAATGAACCAATCATAGAGCGGTAAATAGATGGGTCGAAAGGAATACCATTTGTGTCTTCAGTGAGTGCAATTTTGGTTGGCATGGGTGTCTTGCATGGACTACCATCAGACATGCCAAACTTCTCTAGGATATCCTTGAGGTATTTTGCTTGAGACAAGAAAATTCCTTCTTGAAATTGTTGAATTTGAAATCTAAGAAAGAACTTCAAATCCGCATTGAGTGACATTTCAAAATTCTTGGTCATTGAAGCCGCAAACTTCTTGCACGGATGAATGTTAGGAGAACCAAAAAATGATATCATCTACATAGATTTGGCATAAGATCAAATCACCCTTGTCCCTCTTAGTAAAAAGAGTGGGATCGATCACCCCTCTCACAAAACCATCATCGAGTAAAAACTTCTTAAAATGATCATACCAAGCACGAGGTGCTTGTTTGAGGCCATACAAAGCATTATGAAGTTTATACACATAGTCTTTGTGATCTGGATCAATGAACCGAGGTGGTTGTGACACATATACTTCTTCTTATAGAGGAGCGTTAAGGAAAGCACTCTTCACATCCATTTGATGTAAAGTAAAACGATTGAAAGCGGCATAAGCAAGTAAGATGTGGATGGATTCAAGACGGGCAAAGGGGGCAAAGGTCTCACCAAAGTCCAAACCTTAAACTTGTGAGTACCCTTGTGCCACTAACCTTGCCTTGTTACGGATGATTACACCATTCTCATCTTGCTTGTTCTTGAAAATCCATTTTGTTCCAATGACGTTGTGCTCGGTAGGTGGCCTCTTGACTAATGACCATACTTGGTTGCGTTCAAAACTGTTCAACTCTTCTTGCATAGCAACAAGCCAATCATTGTCCATAAATGCATCTTGTACCTTGAGGGGCTCAACACTAGACACAAATGAGAAGTGAGCACAAAAGTTTGTCAAATGTTTACGAGTGACTCTACATTCCGATATGCCGGTGAGAATTTTGTCAACATCAACACGACCGGCGACTCGAGGCATGATAGAGGTTAGGGTTTCTCGAGGTTCAACTTCATGTCCATTATCCCCACGTCGTCAACATATGGATCATTAATGTGTGGTGGAAGATCTTCTTGCTCATATTGCATTTGTTGAGGTTCATCATCAATGGTTGGACTTTCTTGTTCTTGCCCTTGATGATGATCTTGTTCTTGAAGATTATCATGAGGATGAACTTGATCATCTTCTTGTACTTGGACTAAAGGCATCGGTTGAACAATAGGAGTTTGTGGTGGTATGGGTGTTGAAGTAGTTTGATGATGTGTGAGACTTCCATCTTCTTCTTCATCATCATGAGGTTCTTGTTCCATTGGAAGAAGTGCACCAACACCCATGGTCAAGATATCTTGAGAGGAATCTTCTTCACCTACATCACTTAGATCAACTTTCTCCCCATGGGAGCCATTAAATTCAACAAACACCATGTCACAAGTTTCTACAACACATCCATTGAATTTGTTGTAGACTCTATAGGAGTGAGAGTTTGATCCATAACCAACAAATATGCCCTCAATTGTTTTGGATTGAAATTTTCCTAACTGTTCTCTTTTGTTGACGATGAAACATTTGCACCCAAATACACGAAAGTACTTGACATTTGGCTTGTTCCTAGTTAGAAGCTCATATGGAGTCTTTTCCAATATAGTACGGAGGAAGAGCCGGTTTGATGCATGGCATGCAGTGTTGACAGCTTCGGCCCAAAAACTATGTGGTGACTTGTATTCATCCAACATGGACCTTGCCATCTCCACAAGTGTACGGTTCTTCCTTTCGGCTACACCATTTTGCTGAGGAGTGTATGGAGCTGAATATTGATGCTCAATCCCTTCATCACTAAGGAATTCTCCCAAGGTATAGTTCTTGAACTCAGAGCCATTGTCACTTCTTATTGCCAAGATCTCTTTGTCAAACTTGCGTTGTGCTTGCTTGGCAAAATCAATGAAGGTGATCTTCGTCTCGTCCTTGGACTTGAGGAAAAACACCCATGTATATCTTGAGTAATCATCAACAATGACAAGTCCATACTTTTTCCCACCAAGACTATCCCACGAAGGAGGCCCAAAAAGATCCACATGAAGGAGCTCCAGGGGCCTTGAACTAGACACAATGTTCTTGGGTGGGTGCTTTGATTGATGTTGCTTCCCGGCAATGCATGCAATACACACACGATCTTTCTCAAAAGAGATATTGGTTAGTCCAAGGATGTGATTCCCCTTTAAGAGATCTTGAAGATTTCTCATGCCGACATGGGCTAGCCGGCGATGCCATAGCCACCCCTTGTCGGCCTTGGCCATTAGACAAGTTGCATGGAATGTGCTCTCTTTCGAGAAATCAACCGTGTAAAGGTTGCCATCCAACTCTCCAACAAAGGCCACTTCGAGAGTATCTCTCTTAAATACTTTCACATCCGTTAGTCCAAAAAGTGTATCATAACCAACAGAAGCCAATTGGCAAACAGAAAGCAAATGATATTTAAGGGATTGGACAAGCATGACATTTGCAAGAGACATGTCATTTGTGATAGCCACCTTGCCCAACCCGAGTACCTGTCCTTTTGAACCTCCACCAAACATAATGCTCATGAATGGTTGAATAGCTTCCATGAAATTGTAGAGCAATTTGCTATCTCCGGTCATATGATTGGTACATCCACTATCAATCACCCATTTTACTCCACCGGAGAAGCCAACCTACACACAATTATGACTTGGTTAGAGGCACCCATTTGGCAATGGGACCTCTCAAGTTAGTCACAAGGGTATTAGGGACCCAAATAGCATAGAATCAGAAAGCATTTCGAGGACCAACAAATTTTGCATAAACTTCTCCATCCTTAGTCTTACGAAGTACATAGGATGGAGGCATGAACTCTTTTGGCTTGTTGAGAGTGGGCATGCCCCTTGTGGCCTTCCCACTAACAACCTTACCTTTCTCCTTTTGTCCTTCTCGTACAAATGTTTCCTTTAGAGGGGTTGTGCACTTTTGAGAGGACGTCTTCTTCTTGCTTGTGCTTGGGCCAAACCCAAGTCCCTCTTTGGCAAACACCTCATTGTGTTGGCTCAATACCTCATTAAGGTTATTTTGCCCTTGAGCACATGTCATGAGACCTTTCTCGATTTGAGCCTTGAGAAAGCGATTTTCCTCAAGAATAGATGCTAGATCACTACTAGAGTTAGTAGTACAAGCATCAACATTGATAATAGGAAAAGAGTAAGCCTTGGCTAGAGTTTCAAGATAAGTAAGTTTGAGCGTCTCAAAACTCTTTATAAGAAGGGTGAGTGAGGGAGTCCTGGATTAAGGGGTCCTCGGACAGCCGGACTATATACTTTGGCCGGACTGTTGGACTATGAAGATACAAGATTGAAGACTTCGTCCCGTGTCCGGATGGGACTCTCCTTTACGTGGAAGGCAAGCTTGGATATTCCGATATGTAGATTTCCTTCTCTGTAACCGACTCTGTGTAACCCTAGCCCCCTCCGGTGTCTATATAAACCAGAGGGTTTAGTTGGTAGGACACCAATCATAATCACAGGCTAGCTTCTAGGGTTTAGCCTCTACGATCTCGTGGTAGATCAACTCTTGTAATACTCATATCATCAAGATCAATCAAGCAGGAAGTAGGGTATTACCTCCATCGAGAGGGCCCGAACCTGGGTAAAACATCGTGTCCCCTACCTCCTGTTACCATTAGCCTTAGACACATAGTTTGGGACCGCCTACCCGAGATCCACCAGTTTTGACACCGACATTGGTGCTTTCATTGAGAGTTCCACTGTGTCGTCGTGATAAGGCGTGATGGCTCCCTCGATCATCTTCAACGATGCATTCCTGGGGGAGGTTTTCCTTCCCGGACAGATCTTCATATTCGGCGGCTTCGTACTGTGGGCCAACTCGCTTGGCCATCTGGAGTAGATCGATAGCTACGCCCCTAGCCATCAGGTCAGGTTTGGAAGCTTAAACTATACTACTGACATTCGCGGGAACTTGATCTTCGATGGATTCGAGCCCATGACAGGTGCGCCGAACAGTCATGACGGGCATGACTTTGATCCGCCATCGGACAATATTCAGGAGATCGCACCTGCGTTGGCGCCGAGAATCAATCTGGAGCAGATCGTGCCTTCCGAGGGCCGGTGGATGGACCCCGTCGCAGAAGCCGCGCACTCATCAGCGTCGGAGCCGAGCACTGATCCAACCTCCTATGAGGGTTGTGTCATCGGACCCCCGAACTCGTCTCCGGTTACAGGATCCGAACCGCGTGCGTCTGTGCCTATCGAATCGGTTGGGCACCCGTCATGCAGTTCACCGCCGCGGATATTTTTCAGCACTCTCCCTTAGGAAATGTGCTAAACTCATTAAGGTCTCTTTCCTTGTCAAGAGACTCCTGGCCGAACTATGTTCGGCTCGAGTGGGAAGCGGACGACGAAGAAATTCGTTCCCCACCCACCACCCACTTCATAGCCACTGTCGATGACTTAACCGACACACTCGATTTTGACTCCGAAGACGTCGACGGTATTTACGATGACGCAGGAGAAGAACAGGAACCACCGCCCACTGGGCGCTGGACTACCACCTCATCATACGATATATACATGGTGGACACACCAAAACAAGGCGACGGTGATGATGCAACGAAGAATACGTCCCTCGGCAAGCCACCAAAGCGGCGCCGTAGACGCCACTCCAAATCCCGCCACAGTAAAAACAGCGACAACAATGCAAGAAATAATAATACCCCGGTTGATTCCAAGGGAAACGACGACCCCATGGACCCAGCGATGGAGCAGGGTGAGCCAGGGGACGGTGAAAATTGTTTGGAGCCGACGTCAGATAATGCCAATCTCGAGGGTAAAATTAAACAACCTGTCTCTGGAGAGGAGAACAGCCCGGACGATGATGCACTCATCATCCCAGAAAAACTCTTGGAACAAGAGAACCTCCATAGAAGGCTTATCACCACCGCGAGGAACCTAAAGAAGCAGAAGCAAAGGCTTAAGGCCGCGCAGGATACGCTCAATCACAGGTGGAACAAAATGCTCGACACAGAAAAAAATACGGCGACGATCGTCACACAAAGAGCTATCCAAAGCGCAAGCTGCTACCCGAATTCGACGACGAGGCCGTAGAGCCCATTCAGCCGAAAACGACCGATCAGCCGGACCAACAGCCCCGTGGTCGTGACAAGATGGCTAATGATGTTGCACACAAGTCAGCATATGATTTACGTGAGCTCCTGGTCAGAAAGTCCGGTATGGCCAGATCCGTCTATGGATCTAGGAAGCGCGCTCCGGCTTAGGATCAGAGCTACTGAAACGATCACATTGATCGAACACCAGCTAGGAATCAGAACTGAACACAACAACCATCGACAGCATGCCACGACACGACCAAATATAGGGGTGCCGCACACCCCCTGTGCTTCACCGATGAGGTGCTGGATCATGAATTTCCGGAAGGATTTAAACCCATGAATATAGAGGCATACGACGGAACCACAGACCCTGGGGTCTGGATCAAGGAATTTATCCTTCATATCCACATGGCTCGCGGAGATGATCTCCACGCCATCAAATATCTACCCCTCAAATTAAAAGGACCAGCTCGGCACTGGTTGAAAAGCCTTCTCGAAAACTCAATTGGAAGTTGGGAAGAACTTGAGGATGCTTTCAGGCCCAATTTTCAAGGGTCCTATGTCCGACCTCCCGATGCAGACGACCTAAGTCACATAATTCAACAGCCCGGAGAGTCAGCTCGAAAGCTCTGGAACAGATTTCTTACTAAGAAGAATCAAATAGTCGATTGCGCGGACGCCGAAGCCTTAGCGGCTTTCAAACACAGTATCCGGGACGAATGGCTTGCCAGACACCTCGGCCAAGAAAAGCTGAGGACAATGGCAGCCTTAACAAGCTTTATGACCCACTTTTGCACGGGCGAGGACAGCTGGCTGACCCGTAGCGGCACCAGCAACCCAAGCACATCCGAAGTTAGGGATGGCTACGGGAAGCCGCGACGCAACAAAAACAAGCGTCGAAACAATAATGATAGCCTAGAGAATACGATGGTCAATGCCGGATTCAGGGGCTCTCGACCCGTTCAATGGAAGAAGCCATTTAAAGGCAGCAGAGATGGACCATCCAGCCTAAACAAAATTCTATACAAATTATGTCAGATTCACGGCACCCCCGAAAAACCTGCAAACCACACCCACAGAGAGTGTTGGATTTTCAAACAGGCCGGCAAGCTGAATGTCGAACAAAAGGGGAGGGAGATGCCAAGTGAAGATGAGGATGAGCCTCGTCAGCCGAACACTGGAGGACAGAAAAAATTCCCACCAGAAGTCAAAACAGTGAATATTATTTACGTAACTCACATTCCAAAGAGAACACGCAAATGCGCACTCCGAGACGTATACGCTGTTGAGCCCATCACCCCCAAATTCAATCCCTGGTCGGCTTGCCCGATCCTTTGATCGCATGGACCATCCGACTAGTGTCCAGCACGGAGGATCGGCTGCCTTGGTGCTCGACCCAATAATTGACGGATTCCATCTCACACGAGTCCTTATGGACGGCGGCAATAGTCTAAACCTAATATATCAGGACACTGTCCGCAAAATGGGGATAGACCCTTCAAGGATCAGCCTAAGCAACACTACCTTTAAAGGAGTAATACCAGGCGTCGAGGCCCACTATACGGGCTCTCTAGTACTAGAGGTTGTATTCGGTTCTCCCGACAACTTCAGAAGCGAGGAACTAACCTTCGACATTGCTCCATTCTGAAGTGGCTATCACGCACTACTCGGAAGAATGGCCTTCGCCTGTTTTAATGCAGTACCGCATTACGCCTACCTCAAACTTAAGATGCCTGGTCCACGCGGCGTCATCACAGTTAGCGGAAATACAGAGCGTTCCCTACGCGCAGAAGAATATGTGGCAACTCTAGCAGTCGAACACTGAGCGATTCCTCCAATTAGGATAAATGATCGGTCTTCAAGACCACGGACACGGTTAGACAAGTCCAGCGCTCCACCCAATGTAACAACCCAGTTGGGATTTCCCCATAAAAGATACTAGGGGCTGCCCGCAAAAAGAGCCCATAGTTCGGCTCGATTCTATCAATACAATAAATAATTGCACTTTCATGGTTCATTCAGATTAACGAACTACTAGCATGTAGTCTTTCACCTAGATTTTTTTCCTTTTACAGATGATCATCGTGCTACACCCTTCCAGGATACGGCACAACGGAGATAAAGGTGCAAACGTGCAGCAGGGCCCCGCTCAAAGGTTTCTTTTTAGATTAAGACCCTGCATAAACCTTTTTGATGTCTCTTGTTGCTTCTTCCCCTCCTGAAACTTTATACAACTGGGAGGGATACTGGCGTTTTCGGCATTTTTGTCACACCAGACTACTGCTCATACCTAGAAACTTAGGGCTTATTGTCAAGGGCGTTATTCAGCCCAGTACACATTATAAAGTCCGGATACCTTAGGGAGTGTTCGGCGTCGCGAGTTTGGCCTTATATGCATCAGCTCTGAATCATGTCTTTGGTCAAATGTTGGATTTGCCCGGCTCCCATGTTTTGCTACCTTACGTTCCATTTTATCGGCTAAGGCGGCACCGGGAGAACTACTGCAATTGTGCCCCGGTTCATCTGGACGAGCACCTCAGTAGAGAAATCTGAAAACTGACTATCATGATGCAGCGCGAGACTGATCAACCACTCGATGACTCAGCGGAATCTTCGCGATTCCTCCGCATTAAACGAAGGACCGGTTTCCTGGTCATGTACATATGCGCACCATATCCGGCTGAACGCGAAAGTACCAGGGGCTATATAGTAGCCCCACCGTCAAACTCCTATGGCTAAGTGAAAGTGTTAAAGCTATATAGTCCGATTGCCTGGTTCGCCATGCTATCACCTCCTTAACGGACCAAGACGTTGGATAAAGTGTGACTACGCATTTTCAACACCCCCGCATTATATGTGTGGGGGCTGAAGCTGACGACTGCAAACTTTCAGGTTATACATACATAAACAACCGCATAGGAGGCATTACAATACTTTCGGGCAAAAGTATAAACATAGCCTTTATAATCAATATAGCATTATCTTTACAATCGTGATACATGTCATTCGAACATGGCACTCTTCGAGCACTGAGCGTCTATTAAACGGGCGCCTTCTAAGACTTCTTCGAAATAGTGCTCAGCCGGGTCCCGGTCGTCCGCCGCACTCCGGATTGCAATAGCGGTGGTTTCCATCCCAGCCCAGCGTGTTTTAACACGGTCAAGAGCCATCCGCGCACCCTCTATGCACGCCCACCTCTTCACAGCATCGATATCCGAAACAACACCAAGGAATTGTTGCACCAATCCAAAATAGTTGTCAGGCCTTGGTCCTTGTGGCCAAATATGATCCACGACAGACCCCATAGCAAGCCTGGACAACCTGTGGAGTTCGGCCCATGCGGCCATCTTTTCATTCAATGGCAGCGGACGCGTCGGGGCACTGAACTGCGACCAGAATAACCTCTCAGCCTTATGGTCTTTCTGATCTTTGAAAAACTCAGTCGCATCAGCAGCACTCTTTGCCAGGTTCGTATACGAGTCCACCGCACTCCACAACTAATCCAGAGGGGCATACTTCGGATCTCCGAATTTCATCCGCAATAGATAGGGCTTCCCAGCCACGATATCTCCGGCTTCACGAAGCTCCTCCCTCACCCCCCTCATTTCAGAGCGGGTTTCCTTGGTGGCCTCCAGGGCCTTCTTCAAGTCAGCTGCTTTTGCTTGATTATGCTTTTCAAGGAGCTGATGGCAGTTGGCGGCATCTTCTAGCTCGGTAGCCATCTGGGTTATCTTATCTTCACTTCGGCGATGAGCAGCCTGTTCGGCTCTTAACTCCTCGACCACCTTCAAAGCGGCCGCATCACTTTTCCGGGCTTGCTCCTTGGCTCGGGCAAGCTCTGCCCGAAGGGTCTCCATGGCAGCAGCTCCATCTACAGTCACAGCATATTATAGATACTAGCATCAGGCTCCTCTTAAACATTTGCTGACAAGCCGAATATACATACCCTAGGCCTCGTCAAGTCACTTGTTAACCAGCACGATGTCTGCATCGGCCACGTCCAGCTGCCGCTTTAGTTCGGCAAAATCAGCGGATCGGTCGGCCGCCGGACTTTCAGCCACCTGCACATAAAGCAGCGAGCTTATTACCAGAGATTATGATCCTCTGTTCGCCACGTCGATGGAAACCAGAGTCTCAGGGGCTACTATCTATATAGAGCACACTTAGCATGTGCAGTACCATCAAAAATATATTTTTTGCGTACCTCAAAGCCTCTCAGTAGACTCGTAAAAGGTTCATTCAAATCGCTTTTCGCGGATGAAATTCTGTCAACCACCGTACCCATTAAGGCACGATGTGTCTCTGAGATGGCCGCTCGCTTCAGTAGGCCCATTAGTGTGTCCGGCTGTGTGCCGGACAATACCGAACTCCTCCTGAAGCTCTCTTTAAGAGACGGATATTCCAGACTCCGGGCAGCCGAAGTGTCAACTTCTGGCCTTGGTGGATCAGGAGAAATCCTCCGTGACGACACCTCAGGGTCGTCCACCCCATGTGACAGGGAGGCAGGGGGAGGCGTCTCACTCTGCATCATCTCCGGAGGAAGATCCTCCGAGGACGAACTCTGTGGGGAAGGGCTGCGAGCCGGACTGCAACAAATATGTTTCGGTCATTATCCTCAGAGACAAAACGAGATATGTTTACCAAAGTACTCTTTCACTTACGGCTCGGTGGAGAGCTGGCCCCCTTGTGGGCGCTGCGTGGTAAGGATGCCCTCTGGGGCAGGGTCCTTTTGCGAGGTTTTCTTCCCTCATTTAGAAGCCTCCGTTTCCAAATCTTCGGAGGCGGCCCTTTTCTTACCCTGAGGAGAAGGGATTTTAGATTAACCCCCCCCCCGACTATCCTCCTTCGCGGAGGCACTTACTCCTCCAATTTGGATGTGTAAAAAATGAGGCCCATCTATGGCTTCTCTATTCCTCCCCTCGTCTTCCCCTGATGGCACCTGATACGGCGCGCGCTCAAGCATCCTGTTCAACAAAGTATTTGGCGAGCCTTCAGGAAGAGGGGCCAGACACCTAATCCTCTCCGCCTTCTTCAGCCAGTCCTGGCAGAGAGCAATTTTTTAGAATGATGTTATAATAAACATAAAGGATGGTGTGTTCGGTAATAGAAGTATTTACTTGGGTATCCGGACGGTTGCAATTAAGACCCGCATCCTCGGTGGTGTCCGGACACTTTATTCGTGATTCGAAGAATGACTCATACATCTCTTTGAGCGTCATGCCAAAGAATTGTTGAACGGTTCGCGGTCCTTCCGGGTTGAACTCCCACATACGGAGAGAACGACGTTGGCAGGGCAGGACTCGACAAACTAGCATCACTTGCATTATCTTAACAAGACTGACATCCCTCTTGAGAAGGTCTCGGATGCGGCTTTGTAATGTCAGCATGTCGTTAACCAGCCCCTAGTCCAGCCCTTTGTTGACCCATGACGCCAGTTGTGGTGGAGGGCCCGGGCGAAACGCTGGAGCATCCACCCGTTTTGTACCTCGGGGAGCGGTGATATAAAACCACTCCGGCTGCCATAAATCAGAAGTCTCCACGAAAGAACCCTTTGGCCATAGGGCGTAGGCGCCTTTGCTTATTATAGCACCTCCGCACTCCGCGTGATGCCCGGCAATCACCCTCGGCCTCACATTGAAGGTCTTGAGCGACAGGCCAAAGTGGGGGGTAATGCAGAGAAAGGCTTCACACACAACGATAAACGACCAGATTTGAAGGATGGAATCCGGAGCTAGATCATGGAAATCTATCCCGAAATAGAACATAAACCCCCTCACGAAGGGGTCAAGACTAAAACCAAACCCTTGGAGTAAGTGAGAAATAAATACGACACTCTCGTTGGGTTCGGGAGTGGGGATGACCTGCCCTTGAGCAGGCAGCCTGTGCGGGATTTCAGCGGTGAGATAGCTGGCCTCCCTAAGCTTCCAGATTTCCTCCTCTGTGATGGAGGAGGCCATCCACTGGCCTTGAAGATTGGAGCCGGACATGGTCGAAGGACCGAAGTGCTTAAGCTTGAGCCTTGGGTGTTGGAACTCGAGGTGCGGGAGGGGAAGGATCAAGTGTGGGAAGAAGAGGACAGGCCTTGGCCCCTTTATAAAGAGGACGAATATCAAGCGTCCCCCGCGTGACCGTTTGGGACTTGCCTAAAATCGAGGAGTCATATTAAACAAACACGGTTGGGTTACCCACACCTGTATTGATGAGAATCCTGTGATAAGGGGGACATGATCTCTGCTTCGACAGGACGTGCCAATAAAACCGCCTCGCAGCTCGTGTAGTGGCTGATTATGAAAATGGTTTGGATAATGACCGGGCCATGGCGTGACGTCATGCTATAAAAATTTGTCGACAGATTAGATTTGTGGAATATTATACTCTCTACGGTGGTATGTGGAATTTGTTTTGCAGATTCGGACATGATTCTCGTGTTCAAAATCTTCTATGGAGTATTCGGAGAAGGAACCCGCCTTGCAACGCCGAAGACAATCTACACGCCGGACTCATCGTCATTGAAGCCTGGTTTAGGGGCTACTGAGGGAGTCCTGGATTAAGGGGTCCTCGGACATCCGGACTATATACTTTGGCCGGACTGTTGGACTATGAAGATACAAGATTGAAGACTTCGTCCTGTGTCCGGATGGGACTCTCCTTTGCGTGGAAGGCAAGCTTGGATATTCGGATATGTAGATTTCCTTCTCTGTAACTGACTCTGTGTAACCCTAGCCCCCTCCGGTGTCTATATAAACCGGAAGGCTTAGTCCGTAGGACAACAATCATATTCATAGGCTAGCTTCTAGGGTTTAGCCTCTACGATCTCGTGGTAGATCAACTCTTGTAATACTCATATCATCAAGATCAATCAAGCAGGAAGTAGGGTATTACCTCCATCGAGAGGGCCCGAACCTGGTTAAAACATCGTGTCCCCTGCCTCCTGTTACCATTAGCCTTAGACGCATAGTTCGGGACCCCCTACCCGAGATCCGCCGGTTTTGACACTGAAAGTGAGCTCTTCTTCCTTAGTCTTGAGGGACACGGATAGAAGCTCACAATCCTTAGAGAGAGAAGCATGATACTTCACAAGCTTACTTTTATCATTCATCAACTCCTTGCAAGAGTCAATAGCCTTTTTCAAGGGGGCAAGATCTTTAGTATGAACATCAATGTTTTCACCAATTTTTAAGCATAGTTCATCCTTTCATGTTTCCTCATATTGGACTTACCACTCAAGGATTTCACATTTTTCCTTTTCCTCAGTGACGAGGGTTTAGAGTTCCTTAATGGTGATGGTGTGCTTACTCACCATCTCCATAAGCATACCAAACATAGTGAGCTTCTTTCCTTTGAGGGAGCACATGAACTTATTAAGTGTGGCAAGCATAGGATCATCTAGATCCTCATCCTCATAACTATCCTCCGCATCGAGATACTCATCACTAGGAGTAGACGGAGTGAAAAGAGGAGGATTTGATCGTGGGGTTACCTTGACCTTGTCAGGAGAGCTTTGGTCCTCTCCATCTTCTACCACGGCCTTTCCCATTAGACACTTGTGAGCGTTGCCCTTGTAGTCTTTCATGTAGTTGTAGGTGACCACATCACCACTCTTGTTCACTAAGCTCAAAGTGTTTTGAGAGTCTTGAGCAACTCCGGCAACACCACTAACATCATCCGGATCAGATTCTTCTTGAGCAACCATTGCTTTCCCATCTCTCTTCTTGAGCTTGGAGTTCAAAGGATTTGGCAACTTCTTCTTTTGAAAGGTCTTGGCAAACCTTGGTTTATCCTCTCTCTTCTCATAAGGGCACTCGTTGGAGAAGTGGTTGGTTTCTTCATAGTTGTAGCATTTTCTTACTTTCTTCTTTTGAAATCTTCCCTTGAATTTTCCCGCGCTAAACTTCTTGACAAAGAGAGACATGTCTTCATATGAAGGGCCCTCATCGGATTCAATCTCATCACCGTCTTCATCATCTTCTTCTTCTTCTTCTTCTTCACTTTGCTCATCTTCACATACATATGCTTGGCCTTCAATGCAAGATTGATCTTTGATGTTGGGGTACCATGCATGGCAAGATGTTTGTGGCATTAACCTTTGACTCTTCAAATAGTTGGAAGGTGGATATGATATCATCAGTAGTCATTTCCTTGAAGGCATGGTGTTGTCTTATGTCCCACACCATTTGATGGTGGTATGGGGCAAGAGCATGAAGCAACTTATCCACAAGGAATCGCTTAGTCATGTTGAATCCATCTTGTGTCTTGTCACACTACCACGACTCAATGTCAGCAGTGAGAGTCATGAGACGCTCAAGGAGTTGATTGGGGGTTTCACCTTTCTCCATACAAAAGTTTTGCAATTGCCCCATGGAAATTTCATATTGAGCACTTCGGAGGGTAGAGGTGCCGGTCTTGGATCTTATAATACTTTCCCATAGTTCCTTGGCACTTGTGATGTGTATGAACGGTCTCCTTTGCTTTTGAATCATACCTCTCCTTATACACATGATTGAAGTGTCATTGAGATTCTTGTCATAAATTTCTCTTGGTGTAGGATTCTTTGGATCAACCACATGGTAACCATACTCCAAGATCTCCAGCATATCATTGTTTCCATATCGAAGATGATCCTGCATAGCAACTCTCCACAAGGCAAAATCGGAATTGGCATCAAGTAAAGGAGGTTTTCCTTGAGGATTATATCTCGGTTTCTCAATCTGAGGTCTTGCATAAACCCAAGGAACACTGGAGTGTTCATTACTAGAAGGTTGTTCACCAAGTGACAGAGCCGGCACAATTGGCCTTGAAGCCGCACCACCCGAGAGTGGTGCAAGCACCGTGGACAACGTGGCTAATCTCATTTGGACCAAGGCCTCAAGAGAAGCATCATGCTCCTCTTTTTGCTTAGCAAGGGACCGTTCCAGATCCTCAGACGTAAAATACTTGACTTCAAAAGAAGCCTCGCCTTTATCCTTCGGATCTACAACCAGGGGAGTCCCATCGGGGTTCATCTCTCTCTAGGGCGGTTAAGCAACAAGAATAGAGCACGAGGCTCTAATGCCAATTGAAAGGATCGAGATGGACCTAGAGCGGGGTGAATAGGTACAATTACAAATTTTAATTATTACTTAGCAATTTTAGGCAATAATGCGGAATATGAAGGTGAGCCTAACAATTGCAAGTGAGTACTAAGTACTAAGCAAGTAACACGAGCATGTAAGTAAGCAAGCACAATATGATATAAGTAAGTGCTAAGAGACAAGTAACCACAAGTAGAAAGTTAGGGTTAGGAATAACCGCAACTCCGGGAGACGAGGATGTATGCCAATGTTCACTTCCTTGGAGGGAAGCTAGTCACTGTTAGAGAGGTGGATGTTACCACGAAGGCACACCAACGCCACGAAGGCTCACCCTATTCTCCCTTTGAGACAACACCACGGAGGCGTTTCTCAACCATTAGTGGTAGACCTTGGGGTGGTCTCCAAACCCTCACACACTTTTCCAGGGGTAATCACTGAGGGAGTCCTGGATTAGGGGGTCCTCAGACAGCCGGACTATGTACTTGTGCCGGACTGTTGGACTATGAAGATACAAGATTGAAGACTTCGTCCCGTGTCCGGGTGGGACTCTCCTTTGCGTGGAAGGCAAGCTTGGCAATTCGGATATGTAGATCTCCTTCTCTGTAACCAACTCTGTGTAACCCTACACTACTAGGGAAAACCCTAGCAGTAGCGCTGGTTTTGTTCTCACTAGTAACACGGGGAGGCGCGCTAGTAATAAGGCGCTACAGCTATTGCTTAGTAGTAACGCGTGCCCGCACGCGCTACTGCTAGGACAAATAGCTGCAGCGTTTGTTCACTCCCAGGCTACTGCTAATGTAACTAGTGGCAGCGTGTTTTCTCTCCATCGCTACTAGTATACTTTTTTTATTTTTTTATTTTTAGTGTATTTATGTGCCATCGTACAAATATTGGTACAATACCAGTTATGAGGTTTACATCATTATGTCCATAACAGTGTGTCAAATGAAGGTGGATTAGGTTCAAGTGGAGGCAATATGTGGTGCATGTCAAAAGTATACTACTAAACCAAACTTGATCTAGTTAGGACTAGTAGTACTTTCGATGTGCACCACATGTTGCCTCCACTTGAATCTAATCCGCTAGCACAAGCTATTTAATCATCATCATAGTCATAACATCAACAGTAGTTATTTAATCATCATAGTCATAGTGTAGCACATCATCATCTTCAAACTCATTCTAGCTAGCTAATCACCACCAACACTAACTGCGGTAGCTATCTAATCACCAGCAACACTAGCTAATAAAAATCAGCAGTCATTGCCACCAACACTAGCTAATCACTCATGTTGCTCTCTCTCGGGTAAAATAACATAAAACATGTGTAGCACTCGTTCTTCATCAAGTTGGAGCATGGAGATGAACCTGTCTCCTAATCGTGGGTTGCGCTTCTGATTGCTGTCCCCTACTACTTCTCTATGATCGTTCACAATTTTGCTCCAATCTTTCAAAATTAAGCATTCCTCGCTATTAGAAATCCTGAATGCACTAAAGTGCATTATAGGATATCTTGGTCGTAAGCTAATAATTCTCATCTGACCATTAGTCTTGATCCAATGAGGCACAACATTCAGCGGGAGTCCTTGTTGAAGAACAACGTATAGTAACATACTTAGCAATGAAGTTTAGCTTAAAAAATAATGTATGCGAAAGATGCACTGAGTACAAATAGTAAAAATCTTACCATCTTTCCTAAATAGATGTGACTATAGTTCAATACGAACACTATTGGTCGCACGTTTTGAGTACTAAGATTTGCAAGTCCAAAAAAATAATTTTTCTTGACAGTATGAAGATCCTCAAGCCATGAAACATAATGACTTATCTCCTCGCAGTTTAGTTCAGCCCCGGGACAGTAGTAGGTCCTGTCTACCAAGCGCTGGACATGTTTGCTTGATTGGAAATAAGCTGTCAATAGAAATTAGTTGTCAACTATTTTTGAATAAACAATATCAAAGACATAAATATGGTTGAGAAACTCACATTTTGGTAGAATTGGAGACGTCTGCACATCGACCCAGATGTCAGTATTACCTTCACTAGTGCAGAACCGGGCAAGAGCACCGGTTCGTAAGGCCCTTTAGTGTCGGTTCCGTAACCGGCACTAAAGTGTGGGCACTAAAGCCCCCCCCCCTTTAGTACCGGTTCATCACGAACCGGTGCTAAAGGGCAACCATGTGGCACGAGCCAGCTCCGGGGGCCTGGAGCCCTTTAGTACCGGTTGGTAAGACCAACCGGTACTATAAGGTTTGGGGGGTTTTTAGTTTTATGATTTCTTTTTCATTTAATTTTGTGTTTCCATTTTAATTCTTTTTTGTTTGCTGGTATTTTACGATACTACACATTGTACACGTTATGCCTATATATATATATAGAATTTCTAGTGGAACCAATCATGCATATATATATCATCAATGTCTCACAAACCACCATATTAATTAATTCACACATACACACATGTATAGCTATATACAATTTCTCCTACATATGCATGTTGCCTTCGGAGCCAGTGGCATTAGCCTAATTGGTGCCTTCGGAGCACGATGACAATTGGAAGTGGTTTTCATGGGGGCGGTAGCGGGTAATAGTATTCTCCCTTCGGATTTATGACCTGGTCGAGCAAAAATCCTGCTATTTCCTCTTGAAGTGCTTCTACGCGCTCCGTTTCTAGGAGCTTCTCCCGCACCTCTTTGAACTGTTAAGAAGGAGATCAATATGCATGTGTATTAGTTGTGTGACTAGATATCAATAATGGTGTAAAAATTGTGAATAGTGTTCTGACAAGCGTACACATTCCTGTCTTTGAGATCTGCTCCTTTCGGACGCCATCATGCGAATGTTCTCGCAAACGCAGAATGCACACAGATCAGTCCCCTGCGCCTGCTTCAGGGCCTTTACGAGAATGGAATTTGATCAGATAATAATTAATCAAGCATGATAATTAAAGAGATGGCAGCTAGCTAGCTAGCTAGTACTACTTAATTACTTACCTTGGGTCGAAACCATTTAAGCTTTTGTTTCCATTCGCCTTCCGTGACGCTGATGAACCTTGCCCAAGCCCTGCCCGCCGACAAAGAAAATGAATAAAGGGGTTATTAAATAGTTCATATCATGAAAGGACGAACTAAATAGGCCGAGATATATAGTTAATAATGATTGAAATTACCTGTTGACTATCCCAAACAAGATGTTATAGTCAGCTTTTGCTGTGAGTAGTGAGTCCAGTATTTCAACTGTTCCGGCATCAACTTTAATGATACACAAGATCCAGTGGAATCCGAAGTTGTAAGGAAGTAGTATATCTTCATTGTATTTGAGGCGCTTCAAGAACTCTAGCATGTTGTCCTCTACGTACTTTTGATGATGTGGATTTATTAGCCATGTGTATTCATTAACGGTGTTTGGGTCAATGAACCCAATGCCAAAGCGTCCACCTTTTCTCATTTCATACATCTTCATCCTGCATAATACCACAGAAAAGAATATAGTGAGGATAATTACAGGTAATGATTGATCAAAAGGATCACTACAGCTAGCTTGAGACTTAAATTACAGAAAGAAATCACTTACAGACAATAGCAACTGACTATAGATTTGTCGAGTGCGTCTTGATTGTATAACTGAAACAGTTCAGAATACTCAATGGACATAGCTTTCTCATGGAAGTAATGCTCCTCCTTGACATTCACCATGAGGGACAATCGATCTGAAATCTTGGTAATGTTCATGTACCATTGATGCAATTCATACATTCTCGTTGGGAGGATCTTGACCTTGTCTGGCTCGACCAAAGGTTGGCCCCGGACATATTTCCGTTTTATTTCATCCTCTCTAAGCACAGGCATGGGCTCGATCTCGAGGAGTTGTCCAACGGTGATGTTGAGAACTTCAGCCTACATTATATGCTCCTCCATTATTACCACATTGCCCACCTCGGGAACGTGCACTGTTTGCCCACAATAATATTGGGCACGCGTACTGTCACATGTTGTTGGCACAACAAGCGAGGGGATCGATTGCGCCGCCTGTTCTCCCAGCTGGGGAATGGTTTTCCCGCATTTTTTGACAGCTGCTTCTTGTTTGCTCGATCCCGAGCTCACCTCCTTACATAGATGTGCTCGATTTAACTTCCTGATGTGGCGCTCATAGTCTGTGTCAACAGGCTTGGGAGCTGGTGGTTGAGCCATACGAATGAAGTGGTCAATCGTTTCCTCAGGCACTTTCTCCCTTGGCGGCGGTGGCGGTTTCGGTGCAAAATGGGCTTCCACCTCGGCCTTCGATCTGGCTGCGATTTCCTCCTCGGACCTGTCATAAGCCCTTTGCGGAAGAGGCGTGAGGCTTGGACCATATTTATATCGCTTGCCTCCGCCTGTACTTCCTGTACTACCTCGACTCGTACCGCTACGCACCATAGCTGCGGGGTGTCTCTTCTGCGATTGTTGAGGCGGCGGAGACGGCTGACGGGGCTGAGTTGGACGAGGAGGAGTGGCTTGAAGTTGTGCCGGACTTGGAGGAGTGGCCTGAGGTTGTGCCGGACTTGGAGGAGTGGACGTCTGACGCTGTGGCGGACTTGGAGGAGGAGGAGTGGCCTGACACTTTGCCGCACTTGGAGGAGGAGTGGCCTGACACTTTGTCGGACTTGGTGGACTTGCAGGAGCAGGAGTCTGCTGACTCGGTGGCGGACTTCGACGAGGAGTCGGCTGACGCGGTGTCGGTGGCCTTCGAAAGATGATGCAATCCTTTTTCCATAGGATGATACGATGTTTGGCCTCTCCGAGAAAGCGCTCGTCGTCACCTCCAGGAATGTCAAGCTGTAGCTCCGAATATGGTGGGTCCACCACCTCATCAACCAAGACACGAGCATAGCCCGCTGGAATCGGGTTGCAATGGAAGGTTGCCTCGGGGGATTTGTAAAAGCAACGCCGTCCGCCACTTTCATGGATATGTTCTTCATTTTGACGTGTAGCTCGCAGTTAGTGTTCTCCGTGATGTCATCCACGGGGTATCTACCCAGCATTGCGTCATCCGGGGCGGAACCCACGCTGCTTCTCGGCATGGATGGGGCGGTGCTATCCAATGCTGGATCATCCGCTAGCTGCTGCAGCTGCTGAGACCCCCTTTGCTGGGTAAGTGAGTCGATCTGCTCCTGCTGCCGCTGGAATTTGACTGCCAATTCCGCTTGACTTGCTTCTAGGCCTTGAAGGCGTTCATAGTATCGCTTCCTCTGCTCCTCCTCCATCTTCCTCTTCTTATCCTCCGCAATCTTCTTTCTCGCACGGGTTCTGTAGTCGGTGTTCCATTCTGAAAACCCCTCATACCACGGAATAGCGCCCCTGCCTCGTGTTCTTCCCGGGTGTTCAGGATTTCCCAGGGCACGCGTAAGCTCGTCGTTCTCTCTGTTGGGCTGGAACACCCCCGATCGTGCCTCTTCTATTGCAACAAGTATCGCATCATCGGCTCCCTTCAGACTTGCCCTCGTAGAAACATTGCCTGTCTCCGGGTCCAACTCCCCCCCATGAATATAGAACCAAGTCCTGACCCTGGGGGGCCAGCTCTTAGTAACCGGAGTGACACCTTCATCCTCCATCTCTTTCTCAGACTTATCCCACTTAGGCATTGCCACCGCATAGCCACCTGGCCCCAGCTTATGGAACTTATCCTTTTTTCGGCATTCTTCTTGTTTATTCTCGACCGTTCCTTAGCTAATTCTGAATCCTTGAATTTCACGAAATCGTCCCAATGAGCACGTTGGTTCTCTAGTGTTCCCTCGAATACTGGAGTCTTCCTTTCTCCCTTGACGTACTTGTTCCATTCACGATTCTTGTGGTTCTTGAATGCAACCGCCATCTTCCTAAGAGCAGCGTCCTTGACTTTCTGCACATCTGCTTCTGTGAAATGATCTGGTAGGGTGAAATGTTCCATCAGAGTATCCCAAAGCAGATCTTTTTGATTCTTGTCGACAAAAGTAACATCTGGACGTGGCTTTGCTGGCTCTCTCCATTCTTGAAGTTTGATCGGGAGTTGGTCCTTCACAAGAACTCCGCACTGAAGAACGAACTTGTCTGCAATCTTCTTAGGCGCTAATTGTTCGCCATTAGGTCTACATGCCTCGATATTGTACTTTACGCCCTGCTTCAACTTTTTTGTTCGGGCCTCGTTTCGTCCTTTTGCCTGAAGATTTGCTCGATCCGGATGGCTGAAAGAACAAAGATCGATTCGTTAATATATCTTCAAGTCATTTAAAACATGTGATGATCACCAGATGCCTGCTTATATAAATATATATACCTCGCCAGTCTTTGTTGTTTCAGGATCAACATGTTCTTCGTCATCGTCATAATCGTAGTTCATGACTTCATCAATTCGGTCGTCGCGATCGAATATCATATCACCCTCTCCGGTGTTGTTTAGAAATTCGGAGCTGTCATAATCTTCTTCATTCTGATCATCATCTGGCCCGCGTATCATATCGAACATGGTCTGTTCTCCCTCTCTGTCGGTATTGTCTGCCATAGCTTTTATTTAACTAATCCAAAAGAAATATAAAACAATTTAGTATTCAAATTACATCGTCTCGAATAATAGATATAATCTCGAATACATCGTCTAGAATAATAGATATAATCTCGAATACATCGTCTCGAATAATATATAATATTGAATAGTACATCACTGGCGAGGTAGCTAATAAAGATCGAATACTACAGAAGAATCTAGGACACTCGCGGTTCCTGCGGCGCGGGCGGTGGACACCCAAAGAGAAGGAACCCTCACAGGATCATAGCTGAAGTGAGATCCCCGAAGAAACTGCCAGGTATTGGAGAACCTGCCGCCCTCTAACGCAACCATGTAGCGATGGACGTGCTCGTCCTCCTCCCTGACACGGCGACGTACCACCTCCGGCGGGGCCGGGTCCCTCCGCACCGAAACTGGCCCACGCGAACGCCACCAAACGAGATCAGGGTCGACGACAGGACCCGGGGCCGGGTTCCTCATCAAGCGGCGCGCCCCTCCAGGCAGCACCTCCCAGTGCCAACCCGGCGGAGCCCAGTCCCAGACATGGGTCGGCTGGACGTCGTCGCGGACGGGTCGACGGCGAGGATGCGGGCCGGGCATCGTCGAGAACAAATACTAGCTATATGCCCGCAAAAAGTAACATTTTTTTAATGATTGGATTTTGATAACTAAAATTTCTAACATTTCTATATAACACTAATTATGCTATCATTGCATATGTCAAAAATCTATATACTATTTCATACTAATTAAGCATCTAACACTAAAAACAGAAAACACAACTTCTATACATCCATTAAAAAACTGAAAAACAACATTATATAAAAAAATTCCATACTAATTAAACACTAATTATATCCATCTAACATGCATTCATACATATATAATAGTGAAAAAAATAATAATCTAAATAATCTAAACTAATTAAACATACAAAATACGTATATACTAATATATACATGCATTAATTCATACATATGTACGTGTGCGTGTGTGTGTGTTCATCATGCATGCTTGTGTGTGTGTGTATGGGCTCGGGGAGGGGCGGCGCCCATGGTGGCTGCCGGGGGCGATGGAGAGGGGTTAGAGGAGGAGAGCTCACAGCGGGGCGACGGCGACGGCGAGGCGACGGCGAGGCGACGGCCGGGGGCGGTGACGGGCCGGGGCGTGACGCGGGGGCAGCGACGCGGGGGCGGCGACGCGGGGACGGGCCCGGGGCGGCGACGGAGACGAGGGCGACGACGGGGACGGGGGCGGCGACGGGGACGGGGGCGGCGACGGAGACGAGGGCGGCGACGGGGACGGGGGCGGCGACGGCGACGGAGACGACGGAAACAGAGGAACAAACAGAGGGAAAATGAAATTTTCGTACCTGTTGTATATATAGAAGGCACCTTTAGTACCGGTTGGAGCCACCAACCGGTACTAAAGGCTTGTTTTGGCCAGGCCAAGCTGCGGGAACCGCACCCCCTTTAGTACCGGGTCATGGCACCAACCGGTACTAAAGGGGGGGTCTTTAGTACCGGTTGGAGCCACGACCCGGTACTAAAGGGGGTGCGCTGGCTCCAGGCGGTGCGCAAGTTTAGTCCCACCTCGCTAGTCAAGGGGCTACCGCACTGGTTTATAAGCCCCAGTGCGGTAGCTCTCTCAAGCTCCTCTCCTAACCAGGCCTACTGGGCCTACCTGTCCTCTTCGCCCATTGGGCCTAGTGGGCCTTTGCGGGCCTGCATCCTGGCCCAACAAAAGGTTGTGTTGCCAGTCGTATGCAGGCCGCTTCGGCCCAGTAGGCGGGCTTTTTTTTCTTAATTTTTTTCGCTTAATTTATTTTTGTTTTATTTATTTTTGAGTTGTTTTTTGCTGTATTTAGAGTTTCTTTGTGAATATTTTTGCTTTAGGTACAAAAAATTACAAACTTTCTGTTAGTGCCGGTAGATTTCAAATTTGAATAGTTTAAATTTTGAATTATTTGAAATTTGTGTGAATCACTAGTTTGTGAATAACTTAACTTTGAAAAAAGTTTTTTCAGTGATTCTTTTTTCTTATGTTTAATATTAGTGTGTTTTATCATTATATTCAATTTAGTAATGCTTAGGTTATTTAAAAAATGAAATGCGTTTGTAACAGTTCAGTTTTCGTCGGAAACCCTGATACTTCGAAAGAGATTGTCCATTTTGTACACGAAGTGCATCCAGTTTTTGCCGTAACCCTCTCTACTTTCTTACACATGCTATTTGTATGAAATTATGATATCATGCCAACTTTCAACCTTTTCTGAGTTCATTTGAAATGCTTTTCAATTTCAGGGTCATTTAGCTGGAAAAAAAATCAGTAAATGCATGAAAAGAATTTGTTTGCACATAAAATTTCTTCGCGTTTCAAATGCCAAAACACATAACTACCCTAACTATTAAAGAGATTCCCTCCTGGGTGTGAAACACAGAAGAAAGTGATGATAGTGAAGCCGATCACATCCCAGATCTTTGGGTGTGAAACTTTTTCTTCGTGTGTGTCCCTTTGCGCCGTAACCATGGAAAATCTTCATCATTTAACGGGATGCTCGGGTCAATATTCACTGTGAATGGAGCAATTTCATCAAACTTTTCATAATCTTCTGACTTGTCTATCTTGTCATCCACTCCCACATGTTTCTCTTCCCAGAAGGAACTATGTGCCGCTTTGGCTCATCGTATGATGCATTCGCTTCCTTATCTTTTCTTTTTCTTGGCTTGGTACACATGTCCTTCACATAGAAAACCTGTGTCACATCATTGGCTAGGACGAATGGTTCGTCTGCATACGCAAGATTATTGAGATCCACTGTTGTCATTCCGTATTGCGGGTCTTCCGTTACCCCACCTCGTGTCGTATTGAACCATTTGCACCGAAACAAAGGGACCTTTAAACCACGTCGATAGTCAAGTTCCCATATGTCCTGTATATAACCATAATATGTTTCCTTTCCCGTCTTGGTTTCTGCATCAAAGCGGACACCACTGTTTTGGTTGGTGCTCTTCTTATCTTGGGCGATCGTGTAAAATGTATTACCATTTATCTCGTACCCTTTGAAAGTCATTATATTCGAAGATGGTAACTGGGACAGCAAGTACAGGTCATCTTCAATAGAGGTGTCATGCATGGTACGTGTCTGCAACTAGCTGGCGAAACTCCTGGTTTGTTCACGTGTAATCCAGTCATCAGACCGCTCCGGGTGTTTGGAGCGTAGCAAATTCTTGTGTTCATCCATATACGGAGCCACCAAGGCAGAATTCTGTAGAACTGTGTAGTGTGCTTCAGTGAGAGAATGTCCGTCCATACATATTATTTGTTCCCCTCCTAGCGTGCCTTTTCCATCTAGTCTGCCCTTATGCCGCGATTCAGGAACACCAGTCGGCTTAAGGTCAGGAATAAAGTCAATAAAAAACTCAATGACCTCCTCATTTTGATGGCCCTTGGAGATGCTTCCTTCTGGCCTAGCACGGTTATGAACATATTTCTTTAAGACTCCCATGAACCTCTCAAAGGGGAACATATTATGTAGAAATACAGGACCCAAAACGTTAATCTCTTCGCATAGGTGAACTAGGACGTGCGTCATGATGTTGAAGAAGGATGGTGGGAACACCAACTCGAAACTGACAAGACATTGCACCAAATCATTCTGTAACCTTGGTATGATTTCTGGATCGATTACCTTCTGAGAGATTGCATTGAGAAATGCACATAGCTTCACAATGGCTAATCGAACGTTTTCCGGTAGAAGCCCCCTCAATGCAAACGGAAGCAGTTGCGTCATAATCACGTGGCAGTCATGAGACTTTAGGTTCTGGAACTTTTTCTCTGCCATGTTTATTATTCCCTTTATATTCGACGAGAAGCCAGACGGTACCTTAATACTGAGCAGGCATTCAAAGAAGATTTCCTTCTCTTCTTTGGTAAGAGCGTAGCTTGCATGACCCTGATGTATGCCGTCTTCTCCGTGCATACGTTGCTGGTCCTCCCGTGCCTCAGGTGTAACTTTTGTCTTCCCATACACGCCCAAGAAGACAAGAAGGGTCACGCAAAGATTCTTCGTCACGTGCATCACGTCGATTGCGGAGCGGACCTCTAGGTCTTTCCAATATGGCAGGTCCCAAAATATAGATTTCTTCTTCCACATGGGTGCCCGTCCGTCAGCGTCCTTCGGAACAGGTTGTCTGCCAGGACCCTTTCCAAATATCATCTTCAAATCCTTGACCATATCATGTACATCAGCACCAGTACGGTGGCGAGGCTTCGTCCGGTGATCCGCCTCACCTTTGAAATGCTTGCCTTTTTTTCTTACGGGATGCCTGCTCGGAAGAAATCGACGATGTCCCAGGTACACATTCTTCTTACAACTATTCAAATATATACTGTCGGTATCATCCAAATAGTGCGTGCATCCGTGGTATCCCTTGTTTGTCTGTCCTGAAAGGTTACTGAGAGCAGGCCAATCATTGATGGTCACGAACAGCAATGCCTTTAGGTCAAATTCTTCCCCCATGTGCTCATCCCACGCACGTACACCTGTTCCATTCCACAGTTGTAAGAGTTCTTCAACTAATGGCCTTAGGTACACATCAATGTCGTTGCCGGGTTGCTTAGGGCCTTGGATGAGCACTGGCATCATAATGAACTTCCGCTTCATGCACAACCAAGGAGGAAGGTTATACAAACATAGAGTCACAGGCCAGGTGCTATGGTTGCTGCTCTGCTCCCCAAAAGGATTAATGCCATCTGCGCTTAGACCAAACCATACGCTCCTTGCGTCATCTGCAAACTCCTTCCCGTACTTTCTTTCGATTTTTCTCCACTCCGACCCGTCAGCGGGTACTCTCAACTTTCCGTATTTCTTACGGTCTTCGTTGTGCCATCGCATCACCTTGGCATGCTCTTTGTTTTGGAACAAACATTTTAACCGTGGTATTATAGGAGAATACCACATCACCTTAGCAGGAATCTTCTTCCTGGGGTGCTCGCCCTCGACATCAGGCTCATCGCGGCTGATCTTATAGCACAATGCACCACATACCGGGCAAGCGTTCAAATCCTCGTACTCACCGTGGTAGAGGATGCAATCATTAGGGCATGCATGTATCTTCTGCACCTCTAACCCTAGAGGGCAGATAGCCTTCTTTGCTTCGTATGTACTCTCGGGCAATTTGTTGTCCTTTGGAAGCATATCCTTTATCATTACCAGCAACTTTCCAAATCCCTTGTCAGATACACCATTCTCCGCCTTCCATTGCAGCAATTCCAGTGTGGTGCCCAGCTTTTTCTTGTCACCTACGCAATTCGGGTACAACAATTTTTTGTGATCCTCTAACATGCACTGCAACTTCTTCTTCCCCAAATCACTTGCGCAGTTTCTCTTTGCATCGGCAATGGCCCGACCTAGATCATCAACGGGCTCATCTGATGCCTCTTCTTCAGCTTCTTCCCGCATTGCCGGCTCAGCTTCTTCCCGCATTACCGGCTCAGCTTCTTCCCCCATTGTTGAATCATCATATTCAGGGAACCCATGGCCAGGATAGCTGTCGTCGTCCTCTTCTTCTTCATTGTCTTCCATCATAACCCCTCTTTCTCCGTGCTTGGTCCAAACATTATAGTGGGGCATGAAACCGGACTCAAACAGGTGGATGTAAATGGTTCTTGACGTAGAGTAATTGCGACCATTCTTATAGCCAGCACGTGGACAAGGCATAAAACCATCCGCCCGCTTGTTTGCCTCAGCCGCAAGCAGAAAAGTATGCACGCCCTCAACAAACTGGGGAGAGCATCGGTCATCGTACATCCATTGCCGGCTCATCTTCATTACACAACACTGAATAGACCAAATTAATACAAGTTCATACATAAAGTTCATACAACACTTAAATGCAACAAACAAATAACTCTCTAGCTAAAGCATTTAAATGCAACAACAAATGCGATCAAGATTGCAACTAACGTAACAATTGATCCAAGAGCATAATGATACCAAGCCTCACTATCGATGGCATATTTTCTAATCTTTCTAATCTTCAAGCGCATTTTCTCCATCTTGATCTTGTGATCATCGATGACATCGGCAACATGCAACTCCAATTCCATCTTCTCCCCCTCAATTCTTTTCAATTTTTCTTTCAAGTACTCGTTTTCTCTTTCAACTAAATTTAACCTCTCGACAATAGGGTCGGTTGGAATTTCCGGTTCACATACCTCCTAGATAAAAATATCTATGTTAACTTGATGGGCATAATTTGTCATAAACACGAAATGCAACAAATAGTTTTAAAAGAGAATATACCACATCCAAATCATAACAAGGACGAGGGCCGACGGGGACGGATATCAAAACCATGGCACTATGTATAACAAACAACGTACGGGTAAGATAATTATTATTCGAGTAACTATATATCCAAATCACACAAACATCAATTTTTTATATAAAATTTCATGAACAAGAGGCTCACCACAAGGTGGTGCCGGCGAAGGGACAATGCGGGCGATCGACGGTGGTTACGACGGAGATTTAGAAGGCACTAAGTAAACCACACCTACATATGCAAACTAAGTGTTATTTTTGACCTAAAATTGCATATAAATCAAATACTAGCACATATATATATTTCCTCCCAAATTACTAAACTCACTAATTAATAACTATATAAAGCATTGCAAGAGCTAATCTAGCAATGGGAGATGAAAGGACAAAGTTGCTAACCTTTGTGATCATTTGAATGGATGGGCGCCTTCAAATCTTGACAAATTTTGGGCAAAATGTGTGATGAGCTCGAGAGGAAGAGGGGAAGAACAGAGAGGAGAGGGGAAAGGGGAAGAACAGAGCGAGCTCGGCTGGACGAAGCGTTTATGTAGGACGACCTTTAGTACCGGTTCGTGCCAAGAACCGGTACTAAAGGTGCTGGAGGGGGCCCAGACTGACAACATCCTGCCACCACTCTCATTAGTACCGGTTCGTGGCACGAACCGGTGCTAAAGGTTAGCCACGAACCGTACTAATGAGAGCGGCCCGGCTAGCCGTTGGAACCGGCACTAATGTATACATTTGTGCCGGCTCAAATACAAACCGGCACTAATGTGCTTCATGTTTGACCCTTTTTCTACTAGTGCTTCAATACCATCTTCTGGACGAATATCAACGGTGATAACCATATCAGGCTCAAATGCATAAGTCTTGCATAGTGCTCGCCGTGTTTTGCATCCAAAATAGGTGTAGTCGTCATCGTTGTATAATTTTGCATGGAAAATATAACCATGCTCGGTCTTCAACTCTTTACCTCCATAGTAGTTGTCATAGAACTGAAACCTATCTTATCCAATACAAAAACTCTTGCATGGCTGGGGATACGCTAGTAGAATAGTAAAAAATATATAAGTTGAAGCAATGAAGCAGATGTCATGCTTAATTACGAAAAAAGACTTGTCGTTATGACTTACTGTATCCACTTCGAAGTTCTCGTCTAGCTTGATGATGAAGCGCCTATCATTATCTAGGAAGATTCCGTCGCACAGGCCGCGCTTGTCTTCGCAGTATTTGCAAATACCGAAATCCTTTTCGTCATCAGACATTTCCTATGTTCATAGTTAAAACAATATTGAAAATCGATCGAAGACAACTACCAGGATACTCAACACACAAATCCGGGGCACTCGATATTTCCTACATATTCTGGCACAAGTCATGCCAAAATTCACGGAAAAATCCGGCATGACCTTTGCTAAAATAGGACATATCGAGCGCCTGAAATTTGCCGGAATGGAAATGAATCAACACTCCGGCAAAATATAGGCCACTCGGAGGTGTAACCTGCAAACATGACCGGCCACTTGGGCAAGCACATATCCTATTTGAGCAACACAAGATATACATTTCAAAATATCTTATAGGACTCAAATTAGCATGCATTCAATAAGCAAAAGTAAATCATCTCATGCGTCCGTACATCATCGAATATTATCACTAATACATCCCGAATAGTGTCATACATATAACATCACTAATACAACTAAAACCCTAGCATGCGACGGGTATCGGCGCGGGCGGTTGACACCCACAGAGAAGGAACCTTCATGGGATCATAGCTCCAGTGAGATCCCTGGAGAACCTGCCAGGTATTGGAGAACCTGTGCTTCAACGCAAACAAGTAGCGACAGATGTGCGCGTCCTCCTCATTGACACGGTGATGCACCACCTCTGCGGGGTCCTCGAGCCTCTGGACCGTCACTGGCCCACGCGACCGCCACCAAAGAAGGTTCGGGTCAACGACAGGCTGGCTCCTCACCAACCTGCGCCACCCGGTAGGTAGCGCCTCCCAGTACCACCCCGGCGGAGCCTAGTCCCGGACATGGCCCATCTGGTCAAGCAGGTGTCGTCCTCCGCCGACTCGACGACGAGGATGCGGGATAGGCATCGTCCACATCGATGCAGGAAAAATTGCTTTAACTAAAAAAATAGCAACAAGTTCTTACTAACTAGTTCTATTAATTCATTTAGTTCTTACTAAAAATAAACTTACTATAAATAAAAATAAACTAGTACCTAATTAGTACCTAGTTCTTACTAACTAATTAGTACCTAGGAACTACTGCCCTAATTACCATATAAGTATCCATTTTTTAAATAGGGTTCGTACTACCTAATTAAATAGGGTTAATACTAATTGTAATTAACTAACTAGCACTAAAAATAGTCTAGGGTTCATACTAACTAGCACTAAATAGCTAGGGTTCATACTAAGCAGAGAAGAGGGAAGGGGAGACTGCTTACAGAGGGTGGGGAGAGAGA
>NC_041391.1:179955443-179985911 GCF_002162155.2 Triticum dicoccoides
GCGAGGCGGGGTCGGGGGAGATGGCGGCACCGAGACGCGGTGAGGCGGGGTCGGTGGAGACGGCGGCGAGGCGGGGTCGGGGGAGACGGCGGCGAGGCGGGGTCGAGGGAGACGGCGGCGAGGCGGGTCGAGGGAGATGGCGGCGGAGAGCGAGGGCAGGGGCTCCGGCAAGGTCGAGGTCGAGGAGGAGGAGGCACAGGCGCGCGACGACGTCGAGGGGCAGACTCCGGCGGAGAGCGAGGACAGGGCCTCTGGCGAGGGCAAGGGGAGGGGCTCCGGCGGAGGCGATGAGGGGGAGAAGAGAGAGTGGGGAATTGGGGGAGGAAGCAGAGGAGAGGGAATCAGGCCACGCGCGGGGTTAGGTGAAAATAGCTTTAACAGTAGCGTGGGGAGCGAAAACGCGCTGCTGCTAAAATCCATAATAGTAGCACTGTTTCTAGAAGGGCGCTACTACTATACCTAGCACGTCAGGAACGGTGTGGGAATTATAGTAGTAGCACGTTCTGTTCCTGCCGCGCTACTGCTAAGTGGGTAACAGTAGCGCCCTTTTAGCCGACGCGCTACTGCTAAGTAGCAGTAGCGCCTCATTTTAACAGGCACTACTGGTAAGATTATGTGTATAAGGTTTTCCCTAGTAGTGCTAGCCCCCTCCGGTGTCTATATAAACCGGAGGGTTTAGTCCATAGGACAACAACAATCATAATCATAGGCTAGCTTCTAGGGTTTAGCCTCTACGATCTCGTGCTAGATCAACTCTTGTAATACTCATATCATCAAGATCAATCAAGCGGGAAGTAGGGTATTACCTCCATCGAGAGGGACCGAACCTGGGTAAACATTGTGTCCCCCGCCTCCTGTTACCATTAGCCTTAACGCACAGTTCGGGACCCCCTACCCGAGATCCGCCAGTTTTGACACCGACATTGGTGCTTTCATTGAGAGTTCCACTGTGTCATCACGGTAAGGCTCGATGGCTCTTTCAATCATCCACAACGATGCGATCCAGGGTGAGGTTTTCCTCCCTGGACAGATCTTCATATTCGGCGGCTTCGCACTGTGGGCCAACTCACTTGGCCATTTGGAGCAGATCGATAGTTACGCCCCTGGCCATCAGGTCAGGTTTGGAAGCCTGAACTACACTGCTGACATCCACGGAGACTTGATCTTCGACGGATTCGAGCCCATGATAGGTGTGATGTACAATCACGATGAACATGACTTAGATCTCCCATCGGACGGTGTTCGGGAGAACGTACCTGCAGCTGCCCCGGTCTTAGATCCGAAACAGATCATGCCATCCAAGGACGGGCTGATAGACCACGCCATGGAAGTCGCACACTCATCGGCGATAGAGTCGAACACACATCACACCTCCAATGAGGTCTGTGTCATCGGACCCTCAGACTCGTCTTCGGCTATAGGCTCCAAGCCGCGCTCATCCGTGCCTATCGAACCTAATTGGGCACAGATCGTGGAGTTTACCTCCGCAGATATCTTTCAGCACTCGCCTTTGGGAGACGTGCTAAATTCATTGAAATCTCTCTCCCTGTTAGGAGACTCTTGGCCGAACTATGTCCGGCTTGAGTGGGAAGTGGATGGCAAAGAAATTCGTTACCCACCCACCACCCACTTAATAACCACTGTCAATGACCTAACCAACATGCTCGATTTCGATTCTGAAGACATTGACGGTATGGACGACGATGCTGGAGAAGAACAGGAACCACCGCCCACAGGGCGCTGGACAGCCACCTCATCATATGATATATATATATGGTGGACACACCCAAAGAAAGTGATGGCGATGAGGCAACGGAGGATAATCCCCTTGAGAAGCAATCTAAGCACCAGCATCATCGGCGCTGCTCTAAGCCTTGTCATAGCAAAAATAGTGATACCGGCACAAGAGACAATAACACTCCGGATAATGCCGAGGACGAAAACAATCCCGCCCAGCCAAGCTTCGAGCAGGCCAAACGGGAGGATGGGAAAGCTAGTCCTAAGGAACAGGCAATGGATGGAGAATCAGAGGATGACAATTACATGCCCCTCTCCGAAGACGAGGTGAGCCTCCGCAACGAAGAATTCATCGTGCCTGAGGATCTTGTCGAGCAGGAGCGCTTCAAGCGCCGGCTTATAGCCACTGCAAAAAGCCTGAAGAAAAAGCAGCAGCAGCTTCAAGCTGATCAAGATCTTCTAACTGATAGATGGACCGAGGTCGTGGCAGCCGAGGAATACGGACTCGAGCGCCCAACCAAAAGTTACCCAAAGTGCAGGTTGCTACCTCAACTCGAGGAAGAGGCATTAGAGCCTACACTACCAACGCAGGATGCGGCTGACCGGCCACCTCGTGGCTGAGACAAAGCAGCGTATCAACCCGAAGTCCAGCCCGCACCCCGTCGCCAAACAAGCAAAAACACAAAGGCCCGCGACTACACGCATGACCTGTAAGAAAAATTGGAAAACAAAGTAGGACAGTCAAGATCGATATACGGATCACGGGGGCGCGCTCCAACGCGTGACAATGACCATCACGTCGGATATACTAAAAACAAATCCGGCCGGGCCGGATACAACAGATCAGACTCATTCGAACTACGTCATGATGTAGCCTGGCATAGAGGTGCCGCACACCCCCTATGCTTCACTGACGAAGTAATGGATCATGAATTACCAGAAGGGTTTAAACCCGTGAATATTGAATCATACGATGGTACAACAGACGCTGTGGTATGGATTGAAGATTTCCTTCTCCACATTCACATGGCCCGCAGCGACGATCTACATGCCATCAAGTACCTCCCACTAAAATTCAAGGGACCGGCTCGGCATTGGCTGAATTGCATGCCGGCAAACTCCATTGGCAGTTGGGAGAACCTAGAAGACGCATTCCTTGATAACTTCCAGGGCACCTATGTGCGACCACCAGATGCTGATGACTTAAGTCACATAACCCAACAGCCCGGAGAGTCAGCCAGGAAATTCTGGGCTCGATTCCTAACTAAAAATAACCAAATTGTCGACTGTCCGGATGCCGAAGCCCTAGAAGCCTTTAAGCATAACATCCACGACGAGTGGCTCGCCCGACACCTCAGCCAAGAGAAGCCAAAGTCCATGGCAGCCCTCACGACACTCATGACCCACTTTTGTGCGGGCGAGGACAGCTGGTTGGCTCGTAGCAACAGCACATCAAGAAATCCTAGCACTTCAGACGCCAGAGATAGCAATGGTAAGCCCCGATGCAACAGACACAAGCGTCGCACCAATGGCGATAACATCGAAGACACGGCAGTCAATGCCGGATTCAGTGGCTCTAAGTTCGGTTAGCGGAAAAAGGCATTCAAAAGAAACAATCCGGGCCCGTCCAGTCTGGACCGCATACTCGGTCGCTCGTGTCAAATTCACGGCACCCCCGATAAACCAGCCAACCACACCAACTGATAATGTTGGGTGTTTAAACATGCCGGCAAGTTGAATGCCGAAAACAAGGAAAAGGAGTCGCATAGTGATGATGACGAGGAGCCCCAGCTGCCGAACACAGGAGGACAGAAGAAATTTCCTCCCCAAGTGAAAACGGTAAATACGATATACGCCACCCATATTCCCAAGCGGGAGCGGAAGCATGCGCTAAGGGACGTCTACGCGATGGAGACAGTCGCCCCAAAGTTCAACCCATGGTCTTTTTGTCCGATCACTTTTGATCGCAGAGACCATCCTACGAGTATCCGTCATGGCGGTTCGGACGCGTTGGTCCTCGACCCCATCATTGACGGATTCCACCTCACACGAGTCCTTATGGATGGTGGCAGTATCCTGAACCTGCAGTATTAGGATACAGTGCGCAAAATGGTCATCTCAAGGACCAAAACCACCTTTAAAGGTGTCATACCAGGTGTAGAGGCCTGTTGTACGGGCTCAATCACACTGGAAGTAGTCTTCAGATCTCCGGACAACTTCCGAAGCGAGGAGTTAATCTTCAATATCGTCCCCTTCCACAGTGGCTATCACGCACTGCTCGGACGAACCGCATTTGCTAGATTCAATGCGGTACTGCATTATGCATACCTCATGCTCAAGATGTCAGGACCTCGCAGGGTTATAACAGTCAACGGAAACACAGAGCGCTCCCTTCGCACGGAGGAGCAAACTGCGGCCCTCGCAGCAGAAGTACAGAGCAACCTCCTTAGGCAGACCTCCAATTCAGCTATAAAGCCTCTGGACACCGTCAAGCGGGTCCAAAATACTCTGCAACAGGATCGCCCGGCACGTCTAGAGCTCGCCTAGCAATTCGGCCTCCGTCCTATTCCCGATCAAGCGGTGAAATTCGTGCCGCGCGTACATAATTACGCACTTAAAATACCATGGGCATAGGTAGAGGCACAGCTACAATGCGGTCCACAATGCGGCTCAACCTCCCCAGGACACGTATACCTTCACCCTTTTCTTTCTTTCAGGCCCCTGTCTTCTGGAGGCTCTGCTGGTAGCCCGATTATCGGACCCATTGCGGGACAGAAACACCAAGGAGGCAAGGAGCTTTGACGTACAAGGGAATCCCCAGGTGGTCTCTGATAACGATCGCTATACCTATTTTACATACCCACACGCAGCTCGCCCTTGGTTAGGACATGTCAAATAGTCCTATTTTGCTTATCGCACTACTTGTATACATACGCCTTGACGTATTATTTAAATAACAAATGGGAAATAATGTATAGCGTCAGCTTATTATTATTACATTTCTTTGTCTTTTTCCTTGATGGTTTATTTATTACAAATTGTACCCGTACATTTTGGTACGTTCAGCTCGCCAGGGGCTTCAGTGTACCCCATAATACGGCAAGAAAAGTCCGAACACTTTCAACAGTGCGGCACCCCGAACTTATAGCATTATATGCATCAGCTCCGAATCATGTCTTGGGTCAATAGTTGGGTTTGCCCGGCTCCCATGTTTTGGTGCCTTACGTTCCGCTATATCGGCTAAGGTAGCACAGGGAGAACTACTGCGATTGTGTCCCGGTTCTTCCGGACGAGCACCTCAGTAGAGAAAGCCGAAAACTGACTGTCATGATGCGGCGAGAGCTGGTCGCTGTTCGAGAGGTGTCAAGTCCTTAAAGATTTTTTTTCTATTTTGGGCGAGGAATCGACCTTATCCGATTTGGGCGTGTATAGCGCCCCATGTTCGGCCTTCCGAACACCAGGGGCTACGCCAAAATTTAAAATTATAGAACTTCTATGGCTAAGTGAGAGTGATAAAGTTGTATAGTCCGATTGCCTTGTTCGTTGCGCTAAGCACCTCCTTAAAGGACCAAAAATTTGGACAAAGAGTGTTTAGATTTATCTTGAACACCCCGGTACTAGTTACATGGGGGCAGAAGCCGACGACTGGCCAACTCTCAGATTTTATAAACGGCCGCACAGAAGGTAAAATTTTAAATCAATAAAGCGTTATATTGCGCAAAATGAACATTTTTTCATATTACAGGATCAACTGAGTACATTCACTCAAATATTACATCCTTAGCACATCGCTCTGCCACAAGGCGGGAGCCATTCAGGACACTATCATAATATTTTTGAGGGTGGCGGTGCTCCTTGCCCTTTGGCGGCCCCTCGATCATCAACTTCCCGGCATCCATCTTCGCCCCAGTGCACTTTTGCGCGGGCGAAGGCCATCCGCGCACCTTCAATGCAAGCTGACCGCTTTATGACTTCGAGCCATGGGCACGCATTCACAAGCCGCGTCATGAGGCCGAAGTAGCTACTGGGCAAAGGCTCGGCAGGCCACATCCAGACTATGAGATCCTTAATGGCCATCTCGGCCGCCTTGTGCAGTTCGACCAGTTGCTTCAGCTGGTCGCTCAAGGGCATCGGATGTTCGGCCCCAATATACTGGGACCAGAACAACTTCTCCATCGAGCTCCCTTCTTCAGCTCGGTAGAACTCTGCGGCATTAGATATGCTGCGCGGTAGATCTGTGAATGCTCCTAGAGAGCTCCAAATTCGGGTAAGTAAAAGGAAAGTTTCCTTCGCATGCTTGCTTTGCATATTGAATGCCTTACCCGCCGCAATCTTCTTGGCCACCTCAATCTCCTGGAGGGCCTTTTGCGCTTCGGACTTGGCGTCTCGTGCGCTCTGGAGGGCCTTCGCAAGCTCGGACTCTTGCGTCTTAGAGTCACGCTCCAAGGACTCGTATTTTTTGACGAAATCCTGGAGCTCTTGCTGGACCTCGTCGACCCGGGCCTCTTCCTTCTTGCGCTTAGCGCGCTCCTTGGCTGCTTTGTTTTCAGCCTCGGTCAGCGCCTTCTTAAGGGCCGCCACTTCGGTCGTGTCCCCTATTAAAATTCATGATGCTTCTATTAGCATCAACAATTTTCCCTTTATAAACATACAGACGGGGTATTGTGTACCTTTGTTTTCCTCGAGCTGCCTCTTCACGAGGCCGAGCTCTTCCTCGTTCCGCTCCAGGCCCCACTTCAGTCCGGAGACCTCCGCAGTACGAGCGGCAGCGGCCAGCAGCGACGCCTGCTTATTCACATAGACATTTTTCTGTTAGACTCCTGCGGATGTTATTTGATCCTCTATTCGGCCTTTCTTTCCGAACACCAAACAGAGCATCAGGGCCTACTGTCTATAATGTGATATTTTCTTACAATTTTCTTACTTACCTCAAAGCCTGTTAGGAGGCTGGCGCAGGCTTCGGTCAATCTGCTTTTGGCAGACCGGACCTTCTCGATCACCGCACCCATGTAAGTGCATCTAGTGCCCCTTAGTGATTTTGGTGTATTGAAGACTTATAGGTTAAGGGACTGATGCTTTGTGAGTGTACACAGGTCTATAAGACTATGAGGAGTTTGATATTTACAGAGAAAGTCGACCCCTAAAAATGAAGTTCTTCGACTGAAGACTTTGATATTTTGAAGACTTTCTGAAGACTTTGAAAGTGAAGAAATTGGTGTGACCTTGAAGACTTGGTATTCAATTGAGGAACCTGAAGCGTGAAGACTTTTGTTTTCCTAGTTTCATTTTCTCTTTCTTGAGTCATAGGAAACACCGTACTGTTAAAGGGGGTCGAGGAAATACTAAGGAAAAAATTTCATGTGATGCTCAACTCAAAATCCTACACCTACCAATCCCTTCGAGTGAAGCCATTGGAAATCTCATACAGATCAGTCAATTTCTTCAGTGACAGAGACGCAGTTCTTCTGGTCACTGAGGACTTTGCTCTGACTGAGGAGTTAGGAATTCGCCAGTGCGAATTGCCTACACAGTGAGGAACATGATAGCCCTGAGGAATTTGAGAGTCAAATTTCCGACCGTTGTTGTGCTGCGCGCCAGCTGTCCCAAAATATCCTATCCACCTAACAGTCATATCATTGAAGGGCATTTATGTCTTATCATGTCGGGCTGCTCCCTAGGCTATAAATAGCCGCCCCCTACAACCACTAGCTGGTTGGCTGCTCCGAGAGAATTTGACACTTGTCATCTGAGAGCAATCCATCCTCCGAGGACCTTGAGCGAAAATCATCAAGTGAGGAAAATCCAAAACCAAACCCCCACAAACCCAAAGTGATTGAGCATCACTGAAGAAATTGATCCTACGTGGATCCGATGCTTGTTACCTTTGAAGACTGTGCTTCTTCCAGACGGTTAGGCGTCAAGGTCAAGAGCATCCAAGAGGAATTGTGGATCGCCGAGTGACCAAGTCTGTGAAGGTTTGGAAGTCACTTGAAGACTTACCACAAGTGATTGGACGAGGCCTGCGTGGTCTTAGTTCAAGGAGAATACGGTGAGGACTGGGTGTCCTGAGTTGCGGCTCAGTGACTGGGTGTCCGGGACTGCGTGTCCTCGAGTTTAAATACTCAGCCGCTCCAACCAGACGTACAACTGAGACAGCAGTTGGAACTGGTTTACCAAATCATTGTCTTCACCAACCTAACTGGTTCTATTTCCTCAACTCTTTCTATTTCCTCATTACTGTGTTGAATGTTATTCATATCTGTGCTTGAAGACTTTGACTGAAGACTTTCTTAATTTCCTCAGATCAATTTCTTCAGTCTGTTTGTCTTCATCTTGTTATCCTGTGTTTACGCTTTCTGTACTCTGCGCTAGTCTTCATTTCATCATGATGACCATGCTTGTATCCTGTTATGCTTACTTCTGAGTACTTATTCCGCTGCAAGTAGTTCTTCGCTAAGGAATTTCCTCACTAGCAAATTCCTCAGTGAAGAATTCATAAAAATCACCTAGTCACCCCCCCTCTAGTCGACATAACGCACTTTCAATTGGTATCAGAGCAAGATACTCCCTTGTTCTGTGTGATTTTGGTTTAACCGCCTGGAGTTCTAGTTATGTCGACCGCAGGTATGATCAAGGTCTCGGCTGGGTGTCCTACCTTTGATGGGACGGACTACCCCTACTGGAAGAACAAGATGCGAATGCATCTTGAGGCAATTGATAACGATCTCTGGTATGTTGTGGAAAATGGTGTCCCTTCTGTCACACCCTCACTGAACGCTACCGATGTGAAGAGATTCAAGCAACTCGATTCTCAAGCGAAGAAAATCATATGTGGCCATCTGAGTAAAGGACAGTATGGAAGAGTGAGTGCTTTGGAAACTGCTAAGCTTATCTGGGATAGGCTGTCCAAAGTAAATGAAGGAGTCTCAACTCAGCGTGACTCTCGAGTTGATGTTCTTCGGAATCTCTTCAACCACTTCAAAAGACTCGACAATGAAAATGTCCAACAAGCCTCACTGACATTTCAAATGAGCTTCAAGCCCTCGGTGCCACTGACATCACTGATCATGAAGTAGTGAAGAAACTGTTGAGATTGCTTGATTCCTCATTTGATACTCTGGGACTGATGATACAAGAACGTGCTGACTACAAGTCTCTTGATCCTGCCGATATCCTCGAAAGGCTAAATACTCACGAGTTCCAGCTTGCTGAAAAGAGAGATCTCTATGGTTCTAGCTATGGCAAACCACGTGCCCTGAAGGCCAAGGCTGTGTCTGACTCTGAATATGAGGATTCTGGTAGTAGCCTTGGTGATCCTGAAGAATTGAGCCAGGATCTAGCACTACTTGTGAAGAAATTCCAGAAGTTCACAAGACGTGGTCGCTTTGGAAAATCCTCAAGAGGCAATGATTCCTCATCCAGTGACTATAAGAGAAGGCTTTGCCACAAATGCAAGAAACCTGGTCACTATATTCAAGATTGTCCTCAGTGGGAAAAGGAAATGAAGAAGAAGAAATACAAGGATTACAGTTCTGATGATGCGAAGAAGAAGAAGAAATCGTCAAAATCTTCGTCATCAAAATCCTCGAAGTCTTCATCTCACAAGAAGAGCAGCTCCAAGAAGGCTCGGGCATTCATTGGCAAGGAAATGGACTCTGAAGCTGAATCTGAGGAAAATGAGGAAGAGGAGGCGTCTGAAGAATCTGAATCTGGTGTGGCGAGTCTGGCCTTCGCTACTGCTTTCGTTAGCAAGTCCATCTTCAACACTGAAGAAAATGGCTCCACCAACAAGCCTGATGAAGATAATGTTGACTATGCTCCCACCTATTGCTTCATGGCGAAAGGTGCAAAGGTACTCAAATACAACTCCTCTGAATCTAGTGAAAATGAATCTGATGAGGATCTCAAGCCCAGCTACTCTAAACTTGCTAAGATTGCTGTAAAACAACAAAGGGCTCTTGAAAAGGTTCAAAACATGCTAGACAAAAGTGATGATATGTTGGGTGAAGAAATGGATCGCACTAAAGCCCTGACTGAAAATCTTCAGAGACTTCAGTCTAGGTTTGATAACCTTCAAAGTCATCATAACACTCTCTTATCTGATCATGAGAAACTTTCCTATGAATTTCTTCAAGAAAAGCAAGATCACGAGAAGCTTTCTCTTGAATCTCTCCAAAGAAAGGAAGATCTTGAAAAGCTAAGAGTGTGTTATGAAGATCTTTAGAAGGAGCGCGATTCATTACTAGCTCAACAAATCAGCGCTTCTCAGGAAGAATTTGTTCCTCCATGCTTAAAGTGCATTGAACGTGAATCTGCAAATTCTTCACCTGAATGTTCAAATGCTTCAACTGTTACAAATTCTTCATCTGCCTCTGCTATCACTAATTCCTCATCTGAGGACATTGCTAGTATCACTGACAATGCAGGGCTGAAGGAATTTTACATGACAGGTATGTACAAAAGCCTCAAAGGGCATCAGACTCTCTGTGATGTGCTTAAAAAGCAGATCCTCAACAGAAACCCTAGGAAAGAGGGTATTGCCTTTGAGAGGAAACTTAATGCTGATGGAACATATTGGAAGCCTGAGTAGTACCCCAAAACCTCATGGGTTGCTGCAAAGGGACCTCCAGTTGATCCATCTAACTTATCTGGCTTTACATGTGAATCTCCTCATTCTTCTGATGAGTCATTTGACTCCAACTATAAACTGTTCAAAAGTCAGAATGGTGAAGTATTTGCTAGATATGTTGGCACTAACTGCGGGAACGGTTCCCCTATGAAGAAAATCTGGGTTCCCAAAAGCTATGTTGAAAGTCTTCAGGTGAATGTCCTCATGACACCACCTGTGAAGAACAGGAACCCCAGATCAAATTCTTCATACGGACCAAATTCTTCATATGGATCCAAGTCCTCATACGGACCAAATTCTTCACATGGATCAAATTCCTCAAAAGGATCAAAGTCCTCATATGATTATCATCGTGCTAACAACTCTGTCTCGCAGGGTAGAGCTAAGGGCTATGAATATGTGCATTATTCTTCAAACCATTATGTTCATAAGTCCTCGAAGAATTACTCTGCTTATTCATATGCTTACCCTAACCCCTCTTATGTGAAACGAAACGGTTTGGCATCTTTGCCACCTTTCTCATATGGTGCTCGTAGAGTGATGAACTCTTTGCCACCCCTTCAGATGTGGGTGGTGAAGAAAAAGAACTAATCTCTTCTGCAGGGTCAGGTCTCCAGACATGCTTTAACGTCTGAAGAATTTGCTGGGGACCTGATGAAAATGCCTGAAAGGACGCAGGCGAATCATGATGAAATGAACTTTCATTTCACACGTCCTCATACTGCTATATCTGTTTACTGATTGATGAAATTCATCTGATGAACTTGATATCATATTCTTCACTGATGAAGCATATGAGATTGTAAGCTACACTAATTCATCTACAGGATGATCAACCCAAAACCACTGAATGGGTCCTCGATAGTGGATGTACAAATCACATGACTGGTGACAAGAATTTATTGATGGATGCTCCCTTATCACCGTCACCTCTGAAGCATATCATCTTTGCTGACAAAGGAAAAAGTCAGGTATTGGGTCTTGGTAAGGTTGCAATCTCTAAGGATAAACACATGGACAAAGTCATGCTTGTCGAGTCCTTAGGATACAATCTCATGTCAGTCTCAATGCTATGTGATCTTGATATGGTTGTTGTCTTTGGCAAGTATCGCTGTGTTGTGATTATGGAAGCTGACAATTCCAAAGTCTTCGAAGGCTTTAGGAGAGGAGATTTGTATATTGTTGATTTCTCTACAGGACCACAACCAGCCGTGTGTCTACTTGCAAAAGCTTCAGAAGGCTGGCTATGGCATCAACGACTTGGTCACGCAGGCATGAGGAATTTGAACACGCTTGCGAAGAAGAAGCATGTCATTGGCATTGAGAATGTCAAATTCCACAAGGATCACTTATGCGGAGCCTGTGAAGCTGGGAAAATGACCAAGGCCAAGCATCCAGCGAAGACTATCATGACCACTACACGTCCATTCGAATTGCTTCACATGGACCTCTTTGGACCAAATCATTACTCAGCAGTCACTAATGATGCATCTCTATATGGTTTTGTCATCGTCGATGATTATTCTCGATATACATGGGTACACATTGTTACTTACAAACATGAAGTGCAGGAAGTCTTCAAACGATTTTCCTCGAGGGCTTCTACCAACTTTGGTGTGAAGATCAAGCATATCAGAAGTGACAATGGAACTGAGTTCAAGAATTCCGGTCTTGATGCCTATCTTGATGAACTTGGTATTACTCATGAGTTATCTGCTCCCTATACTCCTCAGCAGAATGGCGTCGTGGAGCGCAAGAACAGAACTCTTGTTGAAATGGCTCGCACTATGCTTGATGAATACAAAACGCCTCCGCGTTTTTGGATTGATGCAATTGATACTGCTTGCCACATCATCACCAGAGTATATCTTCACAAATTCTTCAAGAAGACGGCCTATGAACTCCTCACTGACAAGAAACCCAACGTGAGTTATTTCAAAGTCTTCGGTGCTAAATGTTGGATTAGAGATCCTCACCACAACTCTAAATTTGCACCGAAAGCGCATGAAGGTTTTATGCTTGGTTACGGAAAGGACTCGCACACCTACAGAGTCTTCAACATTGTTCTTCACAAGATTGTTGACACTGTAGATGTGCGGTTCAATGAAACTAATGGCTCGCAAAGAGAGCACCTCCCTTCTGTGATAGATGAACCAGCACCTGAGGATGCTATCAAGCTCAAGGCAACTGAGGATGTCATTCCTACTGAAGAATCTGCTGAAGAATTCATTCCTGTTCATGAAGAACGTCGAGCTGATGCACCTGAAGAACATGATGAGGAAAATGGTGCTGAAGAAAATGATGATCAAATTCCTCAGCGACAACCATCTCATCCTCGCGTTGCAAAAGAAGTGCAAGTGGAGAAGATCATCGATGACATTCGCGCACCAGGTCCTCTCACACGCTCAAAAGCTTCACATTTATCTAACTTTTGTGGGCACTATGCTTTTGTCTCTATCAAAGAGCCCACTAAGGTAGATGAAGCATTTCTGGAGCCGGAGTGGATTCAGGCTATGCAAGAAGAATTACATCAGTTCAAGCTTAACAATGTCTGGGAATTGGTCAATCGCCCAGATCCTCGCAAGCATAATATCATTGGCACAAAGTGGATCTACCGCAACAAGCAAGATGAAAATGTCCTTGTGGTGAGGAATAAGGCACGACTAGTAGCTCAAGGCTACACACAGGTTGAAGGAATTGATTTTGATGAAACTTTTGCACCTGTTGCTAGACTTGAGGCTATTCGCATATTACTTGCCTATGCTAACCATCATGATATCATCTTATATCAAATGGATGTGAAAAGTGCATTCCTCAATGATAAGCTTGAGGAAGAAGTATATGTTGCTCAACCCCCAGGTTTTGAAGATCCAAAGAATCCTGACAAAGTCTTCAGACTCAATAAGGCCCTGTATGGCCTCAAGCAAGCCCCTCGGGCGTGGTATGATACATTGAAGGAATTCTTCGTGAAGAATGGCTTCACACCCGGTTCACTCGACCCTACTCTTTTTACTAAATCATATGATGGTGAACTGTTTGTGTGCCAAATATATGTTGATGATATTATCTTTGGCTGTACTGACCAACGTTATAGTGATGAATTTGCCTATATGATGAGTGAAGAATATAAAATGTCTATGATGGGAGAGTTGAAATTCTTCTTAGGTCTTCAAATTCGTCAGCAGCGCAATGGCATATTCATATCTCAGGAGAAATACCTCAAAGATGTACTGAGGAAATTCGGCATGCCAGATTGCAAAGGCGTCAAAATTCCTATGCCCACAATGGCCATCTATGCACTGATGAAAATGGTATTGACTTCGATCACAAGGTATACCGCTCCATGATTGGTTCATTATTGTACTTATGTGCATCTAGGCCAGATATAATGCTTATGTTTGCATGTGTGCCCGATTTCAAGCTGCACCGAAGGAATCACACCATAAGGCTGTGAAGCATATTCTTCGATATCTAGCTCACACACCAACACTAGGATTATGGTATCCCAAGGGCTCTGCTTTTGATCTCATTGGATATTCTGACTCTGACTATGCTGGTGATCGTGTGGACCGCAAGTCAACATCTGGCACTTGTCATTTCCTCGAACGATCTTTGGTCTGTTGGTCCTCGAAGAAACAGAACTGCGTATCACTGTCTACGGCTGAAGCTGAATACATTGCTGCTGGCTCATGCTGTGCTCAACTGCTTTGGATGAAGCAAACCCTCAAGGACTATGGTGTCAACGTGAAGAATGTGCCTCTCCTCTGTGACAATGAGAGTGCCATCAAGATTGCTCACAACCCAATTCAGCACTCGAAGACAAAGCACATTCAAATTCGTCATCATTTTCTTCGTGATCATGTGTTGAAGGGCGACATCTCAATCGAGCATGTGAAGACTGAAGAACAGCTAGCTGATATCTTCACTAAGCCCTTGGATGAGAAGAGATTTAGCAAGTTGCGATGTGAGCTAAATATCTTAGAATCTTCGAATGTTCTTTGAAAAGGACACACATCCTAACCCTTATGCAGAATTGATGACTTAGATGTGCAACACATGAAGAAACGTTTTTCTTCAATCAATGAAGAATAACACTCTAAGTGTGAAGAAATTAATGAACAATCTGATTCTCAGAACCCTACGACAATTGTACGCGGTGTCTGAAATCATCATTCTTATACGGTGGGACACGCCACCACAAAAGTTGAAAATCTTCAATTTGAGTTTTTCTTCAGTTTTGAAATTCTTCAGTTTTTCAAATTCTTCAACTTTGCAAAATCTTCACTGTTTCCGTCGTTTTTCTTCATTGGCTATACATATATATGAGTTTATGTCCTCTACAGCATTCACTTATGGCTATCTCTTCAAGTTGTGTTTTCTGCTAAGTGAATGTGATCGGAACCTTCCCCCTCTATGCTATACTCAACCCAATCTATTCACAAATTCTTCATGTGCGTTCTAATTGAAACTCGTTCAAAGTCTTCACTGTGTCCTTGACAGCTGAAGAAATTGCGAACGAAACTTTAAAACAAATCTTATCCAGATTTTCGGTTTTACCGCTCAAACCGTTCTGCATCCCACGATGCATTATTTTATTCATCCACGATCTTACACGATCTCATCTGCACAGTACGTGGGTGACACATGTCGCGTGAAGGAGAAAGGGCAGGGGCATGTTCGTCCCAAAATCTTCGGGCGAACAGTTTTTACCGTGGCTATAAATACCCCTCTCCCCTTCCTCACTTCATTTACTCCGCTCGGTCGCTGTCTCTCGCTCGAGCTCCTCAAACCCTAGCGCCGCCGCTACTCCATCGTCGCCGGTGAGGAAGAGCTTCACTGCCTCGACCTCGTCGCCGTCGTACTCGCGCCGGCTGCGGAAATCTTCACTCCGCCGCCGCCGTAGTTGTTTCCCTCTGCCAAGTTAGGGCGTGGGAGATCGAACCGGACGAACTTCACATCTATTCATCTCAGTTCGTCGTGTTCTTCGGTTCGGGTAATTAAAAGTTACTTTTATTACTCACTTTGATTCTCAAACTTTCCTAAAAATCTTCAAAGGTGTTTTATTTCTCAAATCTTCACACATATGAACACCTCACACACTATGTGCTCTTGATCCATTTCTCTAAGCAATCATTTTCTTCAAGATTCCTCAATTGTGTGGATTTTCGATCTGTACAACTCTGGAACCTGAGACAAAGAGCGCTTAGTGAAATTCCTCAAGGCTCAACGGGTCAAATTCCTCAAAACTTGTCTTTTCGGAAAATCCTTCTGAGAACGCATATGACCTCTTCAAATTCCTCGCACCTACACTCTGTTCACAGGTACTCATGACCGCTGCTGAATCACTAGGTTCTCATCAACTTAACTCATTTGCAGCGTTCCTCGAAGAAAAACTGCATACTTCTTCAGAGTGCTCAGTTGTTCAAATTCCTCATCTGAAGAATATGGCTGAAGGAAAGAGACCGCAGAAAGGAGGAAAGAGGCTTGAGGTCATGACTGCTTTCGAAATCCCTGATGAACTCTATAAGGATTATTGCACACCTGATGAAGCCAAGTTTGGCAAAGAAAACAAGAATCAGCGCAAAGTGCGCATTCAGAGAATTGAACGGAGATGGGCAAGGGAATGGAGGGAATATCGATATGTTACTCCAAAATACATGAAGAAATTCGCCCTCAATCCTCCGTGCCCTAGAGCTCCATTGGCACCTGGCCAAGTAGCTGATCCCACTAGCATCAAAAGTGGTGAAGACTTTCCTGAAGAATGGGCTAAGCGCCAAGCTAAATTGGCAAGGCAAGCCAAGGAGGCAGTGAGGAAATTCAATGAGGATTCTGTTGCTGCTGAGTCCTCGGACAGACCGAGGAAATCAATGCCAAAGAAGCCTGCTCACAAGCCAAGTGCTTCACCGACAGCGCCCTCACTGCCAAGTTCCTCAGTTATGCCCTCACGGCAAATTCCTCAGACTGCTACTGCTCCACCAAAGTCCTCAAATCCTGTGCATCTGGCTACATGCCAAAGGACTACTGGTTTTTCAATTGCTTCTGGTGTCTCAGCGAGTTCCTCAGCTGCACCAATGTCCTCATCAGGCCCCACTCTGTTGAAGACTAAAGCAACAGCTGGACGCGGTCCTCGGCCAAGTCCAAGGAAGAAACAGGTTGCGTTTCAAGTGCCCTCTGATGATGAAGCTTTTGATGAAGAACTTGCAGAAATCATCAAAGATAGACAAGTAAAGGCCACTAGAGCCAAAGGCACACCTGTGCCACTGCTTTTGGATCCGAAGAAGATCCTGGACTATATTGATCTCTGGCACAAGGATCCAAAAACTCCAATGCCTGATCTGCCTCTGACTCCTGGTCAAAGTCACATGCTGACCCATTTCATCACTCAAGAGAAATGGAAATTTGAGAAGGCACGTGAGATCAAGAAGGCTCAATCTAGAAAGGAGAAGCTCCTGAAGAAGAATGTTGTTAGACTGACACCTGAGGAACTTCTCAAGGCTCAGTCTGAAATTCAAGCCCTCGGCAAAGACTTCGATGCATACTATGCTGATTGGCAAGGAGCCAAAGTGAGATTCGTCAATCTGACGAAGAAGATGACAATTGTTGCTGCCCCATCGCAACAAGAAAATCCTCAGGCTGCAGACTCTACTCAGCCCGCTGAAGAACATGCCAGCACCGCTGATGACTTTCAGCCTGCTGATGAAAATGTAAGTTCCAGGGCTGATGACTCCATCCCAGCTGCTGAAGAAATTGCCAGGGCATCCACTAGTGGTGCGCCTGAAGTAACTGAAGAGATCAGGGCAACTGCACCAGTTGCGCCTGAAGAAAATGAACCAGATTCCTCAGCTCCTCCCGCGCCTACACCAACTCCAATTCTTTCTTCTGCCTATGAAGTGAAGAAGACCAAGGCTGCAGAGCGAGCTGCAGTGAAGAAACGGAAGGCATCAGCTGCGTCAAATTCTTTGGCTGCGAAGAAAATGAAGCCAATGACCAGCTCTCTTGAAAATCCTATTGATGCCGTTCCGATTTCCTCCATGTCATCAAAGGAAATTGTTCCTTATGGAGAAGACTACAAGATCCCAAGCGGATCTGATGAAGAAAATCATTCTGCTGCTACGTCAGAGCAGCCTGATGAAGAAATTGAAGTGGAAGCAATCCCTTCAACGCCAGTCATTTCCCCACCTATGCCTCAGTTCACAGCTGAAGAGGCTGGTGTTGAGGAAATTGAAAATGAAGATGAAGATGTGGATATTGGATGCACTACACCAGTGATGAATGATGACTTTTGGGAAAGTCAGCATCCCAATACTCCTCCATTCACACCGATCCAACAAAATCCTCAGTCCCTGGCAACCACAGTTCAGATGGGCTCTGAAGAAACTCATCCCACTCCTTCTGTTCATGAAGAAATTCCAGCCGCTAGTGCTGAAGAAACTGCTGCTGTTGATCCTCAAGTTGCACAAGAGGAGGAACCAGAAATTCCTCAGCCTGAAGAACCTGAGCACGTGATTCCTGAGGTTGTGCTGCAAATCACTGACACTCCTCTGCCCAAGTCGAAGAATCCGTTCTCAAGCAAGCAAAAATTCAAGGCTGAAGACTTCTTTTCTGAGCATCTGTTCTTCACTGATTATAATCCATATGACTCCGCTCGCATAAGGAAGGGGCGTTTCTGGACTGCAAGTCAAGCCAACTTCTATTCCTCAGTGCTATTTGACAAGGACAAAATCTTCGATCATGAACATATTCCTCACGTGGATATGGAATCTCTGCCATGCTTCGAGCCAGTCCTAAGTGTTCTTCACGATGCAGGATTACTCAATTTCTGCAATGACATTTGCGATTGGAATGAAGAACTCATTCTTCAGTTCTACGCCACACTGCATATCACTGGAGACGCTGAAGATGTCAATTCATGGGTGCTGGATTGGATGACCGAAAACACTCATTATAAGGCACCAATAACTGAATTGCTTCGTGTCCTTCCTCTTGATCCTCCCCATGACAGTGCATGTTGCATCTACAATGACCCTGAACTGACAAATCATTATATGCAAGTGCTCATGAAGCCTTTGAAGCCAGGGCAGGCCCCTCGAACCAAATTCCTCGTCAAGGAATTGCTTTATGTGCCTCGGACTGTCTATCACATCCTGACGAAGACAATGAGTCCTATCAACGGCCACGACTCAAATGATGAAGATGTCGTTGGCATCATGAAGAACATGCTTTTCAACATCATTCATGGCGTTCCCGTCAACTTCCATGATTTCTTCATGTGGACTCTTGCAAATGTTGCAATGTCACCATTCGAGCTGAAGCCCTATGCGCCTTGGATCATGAGATTCATAAGGGCAAGATCTTCACTGAATTACAAGGCTGACACTCTGAACCATGGTAGCTACTTGCCTCCCATTGAAGTCCTCAAGCGACCAGTTTCATCATCTGATGATAAAGACAAGGCAGCTGTTGTGATCGGTGAAGGCACTCATCCATTGGATGGTCAATTTCGTCTGGCTACATCTTATTCTACCAATGACGACTCTGCCACACATGACACTGCCGCAAATACCTCAGCGAAGCAAAATCCTCAAGCCACATCACCCAGGGTGATGACTGATCGTGAGTTACTCCTCAGTCTTCATCAGAAGGTTGATCGCAATCACAAATGGGTGAAGCGTCAGTTTGCTGCTGTTCTTCACAATATGACCTCAACACATAATGCAGTGAAGAAGAACCATTATCACCTTCATGAAACCCTCAACCGCACCTGGGCTGTTCTCACTCATGTCTATAGCGCGGAAGAACTGAAGACTATGGGTCTTCAGGAAGCATTTGACTGGTCTGCACCTCCTCCGAAGAAATTCAAGAGGGTCAAACTTCCTGATCTGGTGGCCAGCTCCTATTCTTTATCGCGTGATACTGATGAGTATGAAGATTTGGACAACACTGCGGCAGGCCCTACTTCAACAAACAACCCCGACAACGCTAGCGCTCCTCCATCAACGTGAAATTCTTCAGGGGCGTTAGTCCTCAGTTTCGATCCTTTTGGTCATTTGAAGACAAAGGGGGAGAAATCTGAGTTAGTTTTCAAGCAGGTCTATACTAAGGGCGTTTTTTTAAGTTACAACTCTCGTTCTTCCGAAACTTTTATTGGATCGAGTTGTAATCTTAAACCCGATGGTGCCTTGATACTTTTGGTCGTGCTCTGATGCTTTTGATGCACTGAGCACCGATACTTTTGATGTGTTATTCTGCATGCTTATTCCTCATTAATATTATTGCATGCATGCTGAATTACATCAGGCACCATATTTCATCATGCATTTCAAATTCTTCATATTATATATCAAATGCGTGTATGAATTACAAGATATAGGGGGAGATCTCCATGATTCAATTCTTCAAATGTGCATTGCCTCAAAAGCAAATTCCTCACTATGCACATTGAGGGAGTCCTAGACTAGGGGGTGTCCGGACAGCCGGACTATCATCGTCCGCCGGACTCCAAGACTACGAAGATACAAGATTGAAGACTCCGTCCCGTGTCCGGATGGGACTTTCCTTGGCGTGGAAGGCAAGCTTGGCGATACGGATATGTAGATCTCCTACCATTGTAACCGACTCTGTGTAACCCTAGCCTTCTCCGGTGTCTATATAAACCGGAGGGCTTTAGTCCATAGGACACAACATACATTACAACAATCATACCATAGGCTAGCATTAGGGTTTAGCCTCCTTGATCTCGTGGTAGATCCACTCTTGTACTACCCATATCATCAATATTAATCAAGCAGGACGTAGGGTTTTACCTCCATCAAGAGGGCCCGAACCTGGGTAAAACATCGTGTCCCTTGTCTCCTATTACCATCCGCCTAGACGCACAGTTCGGGACCCCCTACCCGAGATCCGCCGGTTTTGACACCGACATTGATGCTTTCATTGAGAGTTCCTCTGTGTCGTCACCAATAGGCTTGATGGCTTCTTCAATCAACAACGCTGTCCAGGATGAGACTTTTCTCCCCGGACAGATCTTCGTATTCGGCGGCTTCGCACTGCGGGCCAATTCGCTTGGCCATCTGGAGCAGATCGAAAGCTACGCCCCTGGCCGTCAGGTCAGATTCGGAAGCCTAAACTTCATGGCCGACATCCGCGGGGACTTGATCTTCGACGGGCTCGAGCCACAGCCAAGCGTGCCGCACTGTTACGATGGGCATGATCTAGCTCTGTCGCCGAACAGTAACTTGGTGGCCGCACAAGAATCCGCTCCGGCCCTTAGACCGGAGCCAACCGCCCAGATCGAGGACCGGTGGTTGGACACCGCCTCGGGGGCTTCAACTTCCACGGCGATGGAGCCGAACACTAACCTTGTCCCTCGCAAAGCTCGTGACTCCGAGGTGCCGGACTCCTTGCCGGGCTCCGGACCTCCCACGCCCCTGCCAATCAAATCCGACTGGGCGCCGGTTATGGAATTCACCGCCGCGGACATCTTCCAACACTCGCCCTTTGGCGACATCCTAAATTCGCTAAAGCATCTCTCGCTATCCGGAGAGCCCTGGCCGGATTGTGGCCAGGATGGTTGGGATACGGACGACGAAGAAATTCAGAGCCCACCCACCACCCACTTTGTAGCCACTGTCGACGATTTAACCGACATGCTAAACTATGACTCCGAAGACATCGACGGTATGGACGACGATGTCGGAGATGAACAGGAAACAGCGCCTACAAGGCAAGGGAGGACCACCTCGTCATACGACGTATACATGGTGGACACCCCAAAAGTAAGCGATAACGAGGACCAATGGGGCGCGGAAGAAGATAATCCCGCCGTCAAACAACCAAAACGGCGACGCAGACGCCGCACTAAGTCCCGCCTCGACAACAACAGCGCTCCTAACGACCCAGCAATACAGCAGGGCAAACCAGCGGACGACGAACACGCAGACAAGCAACCGTCCGAACAAGACGAGTCGGATAATCAATCCAGGCCCGGCGAAAACAACAGTCCAGGCGACCTCACGCCGGACACACCGCCGGAGAATAACAACCTTCGGAAAAGACTCGTTGCCACCGCAAGAAGTTTGAAAAAGGAAAAATGGAAGCTCAAAACAGCGGAAGATACACTCAGAATGAGGTGGAGCAAAGTGCTCAAAACCGCAGACAAATACGGCAATTGCCATCAATCAAAGAGCTACCCGAAGCGCAAGCTACTGCCAGAATTTGATGAGGAGGCCATAGAGCCCCCACAGTCAAAAAACAAAGAGGCCGCCTGGTTGGATAGACGGCCAGATGATAGGCCAAAATCTGAAAGCGGCGCCGCACATAAACCGACTAACGACCCTGGAAAGACAGATGGCCCAGCCAGGTCCATTTACGGGCCAAAGAAGAGGGCCCCAGGAAACAATGCAACACGACAAGTGTCCGAAGACAGCGGTGCACCCAAATATAGGGGCGCCGCACACCCACTATGTTTCACCAACGAGGTGCTGGATCATGAATTCCCAGCAGGATTTAAACCTATGAACATAGAGGCCTACGACGGAACAACAGACCCTGGAGTCTGGATAGAAGATTATATACTACACATACACATGGCTAGAGGAGACAATCTCCACGCCATAAAATACCTACCCCTAAAGCTCAAAGGGCCAGCCCGTCATTGGCTCAAAAGCCTCCCAGAAAACACTGTTGGAAGTTGGGAAGAGCTCGAGCACGCGTTTAGAGCAAATTTTCAAGGGACTTATGTCCGCCCTCCGGATGCAGATGATCTAAGTCATATAACTCAACAGCCCGGAGAGTCGGCGCGCAAATTCTGGAATAGGTTCCTCACCAAAAAGAACCAAATAGTCGATTGTCCGGACGCCGAAGCCTTAGCAGCTTTTAAACACAACGTCCGAGACGAATGGCTCGCCAGACACCTCGGCCAAGAGAAGCCGAGGACAATGTCCGCGCTAACAAGCCTCATGACCCGCTTCTGTGTGGGAGAGGATAGCTGGCTAGCAAGATGCAGCACCAGCGACCCAAGTACATCCGAGATCAGAGATGGAAACAAAAAATCACGGCGCAGAAAAGAGTAGCGCCAGAATAAAGAGAAAAGCCCAAAGAGCACGGCAGTCAACGCCGGATTCAAAAGCTCACGGCCATACAACAAAACACCGCTTCTTAAGGATGACAGCGATGAGCTATCCAACTGAAACAAGATTTTGGGTCGGATATGTCAAATCCACAGTACCCCCAGAAGGCCTGCAAACCACACCCATCGAGATTGTTGGGTTTTCAAACAGTCCGGCCGACTAAACGCCGAACACAAGGGGCTCGACGCGTCAAGAGAAGATGACAAACCCCACCAGCAAAACACCGGAAAACAAAAGAATTTCCCACAAGAGGTCAAAGCAGTAAATTCACTTCATGTGATAATACGGAAAAGCAGTGCGGCACCCGTTAAAATGGGTCTCGCACGGTCCAATCCAGCGAAACATAGAGATTGGACATCAAAACCAATCACTTTCGACCACCTGGATTATTCCAGAAGCGTTCGACATGCAGGATGGACTGCCCTGATATTGAATCCCATAATCGACGGACTACAATTTACACAAGTCCTGATGGACGGAGGCAGCGACTTAAACCTGTTGTATCCAAACACAATCCGCAAGTTGGGGATAGACCTTACTAAAATTCGACACAGCCGCACTTCCTTTAAAGGAGTGACGCCAGGCCCTTACGCCAAGTGCACAGGCTCCCTATTACTAGAAGTTGTGTTCGGATTACCAAACAACTTTCGACGCGAAAAACTAATCTTTCATATCGTCCCATTTAAAAGTAGCTATCAAGCACTCTTGGGACGAGAAGCTTTTGTCCGCTTCAACGCCATACCACATTACGCGTCTCTTACACTTAAGATGCCCGGTCCACGTGGCATCATTTTAGTGCGAGGGTCATTTAAAGACCCCGGACACGGTTAGACGAGTCCGGCATAAATAAGCTAGGGGCTCCCTAGCCGCACACCCCTTCACAAGGGGCTGCGCACACAAGCAACAGCGAACTCACATAGACTCCGCTTTGACTACTTATATTTCTTCCTTCGTATATATTTTGCACAAATTCCTTTTAAACTAAGTTCCTCTCTTTTTACAGATGAACAACATGCACACCCGTCCAGGATAACGGCACAACGGAGACACAGGCGCAGACGTGCAGTAGGGACCCGTCGCGAGGATTCTTTTCAGATTAAGACCCTGCGTAAACCTTTTTACTGTCTCTTGTTGTTATAATCCCTTGGTTTCTCATTATAACCAAAGCGGAACCTGACGTTTTGGCATCGGCCGCGTTAGAGGACCATGCCCGTACCTGGACACTAGGGGCTTAGGGCATTGTTCTGCCCATTATTACAAAGACCAAACACCTTAGGGAGTGTTCGGCGTCTCGAGTTAGGCCTTATATGCATCAGCTCCGAATCATGTCTTTGGTCAAATGTTGGGTTTGCCCGGCTCCTGTGTTTTGCTGCCTTACGTTCCGTATCATCGACTAACGCGGCACCAGGAGAACTACTGCGATTGTGCCCCAGTTCGGCTGGGCGAGCACCTCAGTAGAGAAAGCCGAAAACTGACTGTCATGATACAGCGAGAGACTGGTCAACCACTCGATCGACCATCCGAATGTTTAGAATTCCCCGCTTTGACGAAGGACCGTTTCCCAGTCAGGCACACACGCGCCCCGAATTCGGAGAAGCGCGGTGCCCCAAGGGGCTATATCATAGCCCCACCCTCGAACTCCACTGGCTAAGTGAAAGTGATAAAGCATCATAGTCCGGATTGCCTCGTTTGCTACGCTACCACCTCCTTAACAGGACCGAGACGTCGGATTAAGTGTGAAAAAGCGCCATTTTTTGCGAACACCCCCGCACCTTGTGCGTGGGGGCTGAAGCCGAAGACTGCAATCTTTCAGGTTATACAAATGTATATATAAACGGCCGCATAGGAGATATTTTAACACTTGGAATGCACAAGTATAAAAAGCGGTTACATCATAATCATTGTTTTACAAGATAAAACGTTCATTTGAACGTGATATTTTTTGAGCACTGCGACTCTATTACACGAGCGCCACGCATAACTTCTCCAAAATAGTGCTCGGTGGGTAACCGGCTTTCGTCCAAACCCTGGGCGGCAATAGCGGTGGCATCCATCTCTGTCCAATGTGTCTTCACACGGGCAAGGGCCATCCACGCGCCTTCTATGCAGGCCGACCGCTTCATCTCCTTGATATGCGGCACCGCTCCAAGAAATTGCTGCAATAAGCCAAAATAGCTCGTCGCCTTGGGCCTCTCTGGCCAGACATGCGCCACGATATCAGTCATGGCAAGTCCGGACAACCTGTTCAGCTCTGCCCATTCGGCCAACCGATCGGTCAACGGAAGTGAACGATCCGGACTATGGAATTGAGACCAAAATAGCTCTTCCGTCTTGTGATCCTCCTGACTACGAAAGTGCACAACGGCATCTGTCGCACTCGCCGCTAAGTCCATATATGGATCCTCCGGACCCCACAAGTGACCAAGCTGAGCATACTTGGGATCCGTAAACCGGCGACGCAGCAGAAAAGGCTTGCCAGCCATAATATCCTCGGCCTGGCGCAGCTCCTCCTTCATAGCCCGCATTGCAGAACGGGCATCCTTGGCCTCGGCGGTGGCCTTCCCCAGGTCTTCCCGCTCCGATATGCGCTCCTTTTCAAGAGCCTCGTTGCGATCGGCAGCATCCTTCAATTTAACGGCCAATTCGGCCATCTTTTCCCTGCTTAGGCAGTGTGCAGCCCTTTCGGCTTTTAACTCCTCGGCCGCCCTCGAGGCAGCCGCATCACTCCTTCGGGCTTGCTCCTTAGCTTGAGCAAGCTCGGCCCGAAGGCTCTCCACAGCAGCAGCACCGTCTGTCACAGCATAAATATTATCAGAGGCGGGCTCTGGCTCCCTTAATAAGTGAGTGCGGAGAATTCATTTACCTTGCGACTCGTCAAGTCGCCGGTTGACAAGCGCGATGTCCGCATCCGCCACATCAAGTTCCCGCATTAGCTCGACAACTCCACTAGTCCGGCTGGCCCCCGGACTATCCGCCACCTGCATAGGAAAGGCAACATTCAATACCTGTGATTTTGATCCTCGGCACGCCGTCGCTTTCGACAACCTACCGAGTCTCAGGGGCTACTATCTATACTGGGCGCACTTCTATGTGCAAAACTGTCAAAAAGGCACGTCGTTCTTGCGTACCTCAAATCCCGCTAGCAAACTCCTGACGGCATTATGCAATCCGCTTTCGGTGGACGAAATCCTTCCGATCACCATACTCATCAAAGCACGGTGATCTTCTGAGATGGACGCCCTCTCAAGCAGACTCTTCAGCTCCCCCGGCCGGACACTAGTCGGTGCCGAACTCTCCGGCTCCACCGGACTCTGGGATACCCTCCGTGACGATACTTCAGGCTCGTCTGCCCTGTCCGGCGATGCAGCAGGCAGAGGCGTTTCGCTCTCCATCATCTTCGGACGAAGATCCCCCGAAGACGAACTCATCTGAGAAGTCCGCAGATCCGAACTGTAAAGCAAAATTTTAGTTATCCACAGAAGCACAAATGGAGGTATTTTCTTATTAATGAACTCCCCTTTCCCTACTCACGGCTCGCTGGAGGGTTGATCCTTTAGAGACAATTGTACGTCCGGGTTCTCCCCGGATGCAGGACCCTCCGGTGAAGATTTCTTCTCCCTCTTAGAGGCTTTGGCCTCAAGGTCTTCGGAGGCGGTCCTCTTCTCCCCCTGGAAGGAGGGATTTTCGATCCTCCCCTCTTCAGGCGCCCCCTTGGGCGAGGTATTAACTCTTCTATTTTCCCCATCGCCCCTTTCTTCGGGCGCGACCTCCAACATTCTGACCAGCACGGGCTCCAGTGCGGTCTCTGGGAGGGGGGCCGGACACCTTATCAGCTTCGATCGCGCTACCCACTCCTGATAAAGAGTAAATGGGTCAGGAGGCGAACTCTATAAAAGCAAATAAACAGAATGTCCGGACTCTGAGCTACTTACCTGAGTATCCGGGCGATTGCAGCTTAGGCCTGCGTCCTCGGTCAATTCCGGACACGCCACCTGCAGTTCGAAGAACAACTTGTACATCTCCACGGGTGTCGTACCCATGAAGTGTTGGAGAATTCGTGGTCCCTCCGGGTTGAACTCCCATAACCGGAGAGGACGGCGTTTGCAGGGCAGAAGACGCCTGATTAGCATAACCTGCATCACCACAACCAGATTGACCTCCCTCGCAATCCGGACGGCCCCCAATTGAGCCCTGCAATGAGGGCACGTCTTCGGACGGCCCCCAATTGAGCCCTTGGTTGACCCACGACATCAGTCGGCGTGGAGGTCCCGGGCGGAATGAAGGTGGCGGCTTTTGCTTGCTGCCCTTCGGAGCGGTGATATAAAACCACTCCTGCTGCCACAAGCCGAGCTCCTCTTGGAAGGAGCCCTCGGGCCACGGGGCATCGGCCCTTCTGCTTATGGCCGCCCCGCCGCACTCCGCTTGACGCCCCCTGATCATCTTCGGCTCCACATTAAAGGTCTTCAGCCACAGGCCGAAGTGGGGGGTGACGCGGAGGAAGGCTTCGCAGACAATAATGAATGCGGAAATATGGAGGATGGACTCCGGGGCCAAGTCGTGAAAATCCAGCCCGTAGTAGAACATGAGCCCTCTCACGAAGGGGTCTGTCGGGAAGCCTAAACCCCGACGGAGGTGGGATACGAAGACGACATACTCACCGGTCTCGGGAGTGGGTACGGCCTGCCCTTGGGCGGGCAACCTGTGCGAAATCTCGTAGGTCAGGTACTTGGCCTCACGGAGCTTTACCACGTCCCCCTCCGTGACGGAGGAGGGCATCCACCGACCCTGAAGGTCGGAGCCGGACATTGTTGAAGATCCGAAGCGCTCGAATCTAGGGCTCTGGGTGTTGGAACTTGGGGCAAGGAGGAGATTCGATGGAAGATTGAAGAAAAGAAACGAGCCTTGGTCCTCTTATCAAGGGGGAAAATACCAAGAGTCGTCTCCGTGACCGTTCGGGATTCACCTTCGATAGAGGAGGCGTGGCGACGGGCGCGGTTGGGTTACCCACGCTCGTATTGATGAGAATCCTGGAATAAGGGGAACACGATCTCTGCTTCGACAGGACGTGCCAAGGAAATCGCTTCGCTAAACGTGCTGAGGTGGCATAATAAAAAACGATTCAAGTAAAGCTTTGGTAGCAGTGTGATGTCATGCCGCATAATACGTCAGCAGATTGAACTTGTGTACATTTTATTCTCTCTACGGTGGAATGTGGAATTTATTTTGCAGAGCCAGACACTATCCTGGTGTTCATGATCTTCTCTGGATTATTCAAAGAAGGAACCCGCCTTGCAATGCCGAACATTTTGCGCGTCGGACTTATCGTCATTGAAGCCTGGTTCAGGGGCTACTGAGGGAGTCCTGGACTAGGGGGTGTCCGGACAGCCGGACTATCATCGTCCGCCGGACTCCAAGACTACGAAGATACAAGATTGAAGACTCCGTCCCGTGTCCGGATGGGACTTTCCTTGGCGTGGAAGGCAAGCTTGGCGATACGGATATGTAGATCTCCTACCATTGTAACCGACTCTGTGTAACCCTAGCCTTCTCCGATGTCTATATAAACCGGAGGGCTTTAGTCCGTAGGACACAACATACATTACAACAATCATACCATAGGCTAGCTTTAGGGTTTAGCCTCCTTGATCTCGTGGTAGATCCACTCTTGTACTACCCATATCATCAATATTAATCAAGCAGGACGTAGGGTTTTACCTCCATCAAGAGGGCCCGAACCTGGGTAAAACATCGTGTCCCTTGTCTCCTGTTACCATCCGCCTAGACGCACAGTTCGGGACCCCCTACCCGAGATCCACCGGTTTTGACACCGACACACATCTTCAGGGGGAGTTCTTCTATACCTTGCAATCAAATTCCTCAATATCGGTATTTACACTTCATATGTTTATCCCCGTTGAAAACTTAACCTATGTTGTCATCAATCACCAAAAAGGGGGGAGATTGTAAGTGCATCTAGTGCCCCTTAGTGATTTTAGTGTATTGAAGACTTATAGGTTAAGGGACTGATGCGTTTGTGAGTGTACACATGTCTATCAGTCTATGAGGAGTTTGATATTTAAAGAGAAAGTCGACCCTTAAAAATGAAGTTCTTCGACTGAAGACTTTGATATTCTGAAGACTTTCTGAAGACTTTGAAAGTGAAGAAATTGGTGTGACCTTGAAGACTTGGTATTCAATTGAGGAACCTGAAGCGTGAAGACTTTTGTTTTCTTAGTTTCATTTTCTCTTTCTTGAGTCATAGGAAACACCGTACTGTTAAAGGGGGTCGAGGAAATACTAAGGAAAATTTTCCATGTGATGCTCAACTCAAAATCCTACACCTACCAATCCCTTCGAGTGAAGCCATTGGAAATCTCATACAGATCAGTCAATTTCTTCAGTGACAGAGACGCAGTTCTTCTGGTCACTGAGGACTTTGCTCTGACTGAGGAGTTAGGAATTCGCCAGTGTGAATTGCCTACACAGTGAGGAACATGATAGCCCTGAGGAATTTGAGAGTCAAATTTCCGACCATTGCTGTGCTGCGCGCCAGCTGTCCCAAAATATCCTATCCACCTAACGGTCATATCATTGAAGGGCATTTATGTCTTATCATGTCGGGCTGCTCCCTAGGCTATAAATAGCCGCCCCCTACAACCACTAGCTGGTTGGCTGCTCCAAGAGAACTTGACACTTGTCATTTGAGAGCAACCCATCCTCCGAGGACTTTGAGCAAAAATCATCAAGTGAGGAAAATCCAAAACCAAACCCCCACAAACCCAAAGTGATTGAGCATCACTGAAGAAATTGATCCTGCGTGGATCCGACGCTTGTTACCTTTGAAGACTGTGCTTCTTCCAGACGGTTAGGCGTCAAGGTCTAGAGCATCCAAGAGGAATTGTGGATCACCGAGTGACCAAGTCTGTGAAGGTTTGGAAGTCACCTGAAGACTTACCACGAGTGATTGGACGAGGCCTGCGTGGTCTTAGTTCAAGGAGAATACGGTGAGGACTGGGTGTCCTGAGTTGCGGCTCAGTGACTGGGTGTCCGGGACTGCGTGTCCTCGAGTTTAAATACTCAGCCGCTCCAACCAGACGTACAACTGAGAAAGCAGTTGGAACTGGTTTACCAAATCATTGTCTTCACCAACCTAACTGGTTCTATTTCCTAAACTCTTTCTATTTCCTCATTACTGTGTTGAATGTTGTTCATATCTGTGCTTGAAGACTTTGATTGAAGACTTTCTCAATTTCCTCAGTTCAATTTCTTCAGTCTGTTTGTCTTCATCTTGTTATCCTGTGTTTACGCTTTCTGTACTCTGCGCTAGTCTTCATTTCATCATGATGACCATGCTTGTATCCTGTTATGCTTACTTCTAAGTACTTATTCCGCTGCAAGTAGTTCTTCGCTAAGGAATTTCCTCACTAGCAAATTCCTCAGTGAAGAATTCATAAAAATCGCCTATTCACCCCCCTCTAGTCGACATAACGCACTTTCAACCCATAATGGTGCGGTGCTCTTTGTCAATGGAAGCATCGCGAAGCGCTTCCAGCAAGTTGTCCGGTGCCTCTGGATGGATAGAGGTATCAGCACAGGTGGCTCGCCCCCTTGGTGAGAGGCTGCATGCCTGAGTCCGGAACCACTGGGGGTTCCAACGCAGTATCCGGCTGAGGGCCTGACTCGTTGCGGCCCCCGTTATCGAAGTCCATGGGGGCCTTCCCCCCCCCCCCATGTGCCTGGCGGCTGGGATTTCGCCTGGGGGCGTCTCCAGAACTGTCTCCCCTTGGTCCGATATCCTCTGAGACATCACCTCAGTGTCGTCCGCGGGCCGGGGGGAGGTGGCCATCGGGAGTGAATCGATGTTCATCGCCGACTGGACCAAAGATCCATCCGAGGAAGATACCCCGATGTGGGACTTGGACGAACTGCATATGCATGTTCGATATAATAAGAAGCAATAAATCAAAACATACC